>NC_092508.1:91726272-92029302 GCF_047511675.1 Marmota flaviventris
TGTCATATAGACCTAATTAAAATAAATAATTTTTTTTAAAAAGAAAAATAGCTTTCTGAAAGAGAGGAACATAAGAATTGTTGTCTTGGCAAAAGGTAATAAGCAGGATCCTTCTAAAAACTTATAGTTTTTTTTTTTTTTTTTTTAATAATGGATTTACTATGACTGTGGAAATCTAGGAGGAGAGTACAGTTTCATTTCCTCCACTCCTCTATTGTGCTCACAACCCCTTCTTTTCAGGACATTTCCATTCTGCTTTTAAGATATTACCTGTCAAAATGTAGAGCCCCTGAGACTCTTTCAGAGGGTCTAAAAGTTATTTGCTCTTCTTTTCATTCATGACATTTGTAATGATAATGCAAAAACTCATTAATATGTACAATTCATACATGTTTACTAAAGAAGCATTACAGGGTAAATTGCTGGTACCTAAAATGAATCAAAGAGTGACAAAAAAAAAATTGTACTAATAGGAGTCATTGTAGTCTTCACCACAACACACTCAATTACCTTTATAACATTCTATATGACTAATTTTGAAGTGAGTATAAAGCAGTTCTGCTGCACACTGAAGTTTGATGGTTCTCTTGAGAAAAGGCATGAGTGCTATTAAATTCCAAGTTGAACTAGCTTCTTTGATTGTGGAACAGCACTTTCGCTAAAAACAAAGTTTTGCAGAAAATCTGTGGCTATGTAGACTTGCATATGATTTCTCAAAATGAATGAAGTCAGTCTGTCACTTTAAGGGAAAAAAACTAATAGTACATGTTTGCAATGATAAAATTCAAGCTTTCAAGCAAAATTTAGAATTTTGCAAAACATGTATCTGCCACCAAGAGATTGGAAGCTTCCTGATGCTTAGACTCCTGATAATATCAATGATGATGTGAAATAATATATATGAATTTTTGCTTTTGAGTAACAAAATATATCAGCATTTTGGCATAACTCAGTGGAAAATTTTTTTTAATGACTAACACATGATGTTAAAAAATACATGGACTTAAGACTTATTCAGAGTGCCAGAGAGACCAATGGACTTTAAGGTAACAGCATATGTAAATTATACTGTAATGATTTCAGATTCTAGATAGTAAATAAAGATGCCACTTTTTAAAACTTTTTTGTTGTTTTTTTTTTTTGGAATATATATTTATTTTTCATAGAAGTATTTTAATGTCAGCATGTATGATGGTTAATTTTAACTAATTTTAAGTAAATTCATACATACGTTTTCAATTTCTCTCTTTAAATTTTGATTACAGTAAACATGGATATAATTTGTATAAACAAAAGCTCTTTTGAATATTCAGTGATTTTTTTTTTTAGTTGAAAGGATCCTGAAACCAGAAAATATGAGGATCTCTGATTCAAGGGCACTTTTCTAAAAGGTGAAACCTTCCTAATCTCTGTCATATTTCAATTGAATAAGGTAATAAGTGTTCCACACTTCTCACATGCTGGCATAAAGACAAGATATTGATATGCATGAGCAGCAACTAAATTCCATGAACTCCTACTTGGGCAGGAGGAAGATGACTAAATTAAGGACTTTGAATTCAAATGCCTGCAAATTCTAGGTGCAGGACATAGTGAGCAAAATAATCTCCATCTAAGAACAAAGCCCTTTCCATTTTCTTGAAACTCTCCACATTACTTTTCTGTCTTTTCATGTTAAAAATTTTAAGAGACACTTGAATTTCAAGAATGATGCTTTCTTGAAGGTACTATAAGAAAATAATACTATAAATCTTCTTATAAATGGTCACTGACAGTACTGCCTTCTGTCTTTACGCCTGAGCAGAGAGAGCCCTCTCAGTTCTTGTCTAGTTATGTTTCTCCCATGATGGAAGAACCCACAGAGTCAAGGGGGTCCCTGATTCCCTCTAGAGTCTATTAGATTATATGATTAGATTACAGAATTTGCTGCCAAATGGGTTTGAGCTGATAATTTGTGTGAACCTCTTCCCTAGATTTGTCCTCCTGAGGGTGAGTACTGCACCCCTTTGTGTGAGTGCCCTTATGCCCTGGGAGTCAGTCTGGGGAGTGTTTTTGGAGTCAACAGAGAATGGTACAGGCAGATGGAGGTGAGCCAGAGTTGGGACTAGAAAAGAAGGGGCACAGAGCACAGACTGAATATCAGCTCTGCCCAATTTGATACAGAACTTTAAGAATCCCTAAATTTGAACATAGCCTTCTGGGTTGTTATAAAGGCATACTCAGCAAGACAGGAAGCTAAAACACATTTTATATAACAGTTTGCTTAGTTTATAGTTTAATTATTAAAACAAATGAAATGTGGGCATGGATTTGGATCACAGATTGTCAGGGATGAGCCTAGCTCTTGATGCTTGTCATAGGTCTAAGGAGGACTGTGAGGAGAGGGAAGGAAGATGGCCATTAATATTGGTATATCTTGTCTAAAGAGAAGAGGCATTCTCAGGTTTAGCTGAACACTGAACATTCCAGCTAATGCACTCTGTAGCAAAAATCTAGCCAGTGGTCCACTAGATTATAATACCTGGGCATGAAGAAAGTTTATAGTATTGTGCGGTTTCCAAAGTTCTTATCCTAGCCCCCTCAACAACATGGTGATTAATAGTAATGTCAACACAATATAAAGGCAGTTCTAAAAGGAGAGTTTATAACACTAAGTTTATAAGTTTAAAAAAAAAGAAAGTTACTAAGTAAATAATCTAACATTACACTTCAAGGCCCTAGAAAAAGAACAACAAACTAACAACAAAATCAGTAGAAGTCAGGAAATTGTTAAAATCAGAGACAAAAATCAATAAAATTGAGAATAAAAAACAATTCAAAGGATCAATAAAACAAAGAGTTGCTTTTTAATTGATAAACAAGATTAAGAAACCCCTAGCGAAACTAACCAAAAAAAGAGAAGACCTAAATTAACAAAATTACATATAAAAATGAAATAACATTACAGATATTACTGAAATCCAGATGATCATTAGAAACTCTTTTGAAAGTTTATACTCCAATAAGTTAAAAAATCTTGAAGATATTGACAAATTCCTGGAGATATATGACCTACCCAAACTGGACCATGAGGATATAGAAAACATAGACAGATCAACGTCAAATAATAAAATTGAAGCAGCCATCAAAAACTTTCCAACAAAGAAAACTCTAGGATCAGATGGATTCTCAGCCAAGTTCTACCACATGTTTAAAGAACTGATACCTTTCTTCTTCAAATTATTCCATAAATTAGAAAAGAAGGGAATAATGCTAAATTCATATTATGAAGTCAGTATCACCCTGATACCAAAACCAGACAGACAAATACATCAAGAAAACTTCAAGCCAATATTCTAGATGAACATAGATGCAAAAATTCTTAACAAAATAATGGCAAACTGCATTCAAACACACATTAAGATAATAAAACATGATCAAGTTGGTTTAATCCTAACCTTGGCTACAAGGTTGGTTTAACATATGGAAATCAATAAATACAAGTCATCACACAAACAGAGGTTAAAGACAAGAATCACATGATTATCTCAATAGATGGAGAAAAAGCATTTGGCAAAGTATGGCACCCATTCATGCTTAAAATACAAGATAATCTAGGGATAGAAGGAACTTATCTCAACATTGTAAAGACTATATATGACAAACCCAAGGACAGCATCATACTAAATGAAGAAAAACTGAAAGCATTTCTTCCGAAAACCCAGGAACAAGATAAGGATACCCATTCTACTACTCCTATTCAATATGGTTCTTGAAACTGAAGCCAGATCAATCAGACAAGAGAAGGAAATAAAGGAATACAAATAGGCAAAGAGTAACTCAAATTATCTGTTTGCTGATCGTATATTAGAAGACCCCAAAAACTCTACCACAAGACTTTTAGAGCTGACAAATTAATTTAGTAGAGTAAATCAATTACTTTCTTATATATACTCTAATAATGAATCTGCTGAAAATGTAATTAGAAAAATTATCCCATCATATTAACTTATTAAAAAAAACCCTGGGAATTAATCTACCAAAGAAGGTAAAGGACCTTTACAATTAAAACTATTGAACACTGAAGAAAGAAATTGAAGGAGACCTTAGAAGATAGAAATACCTTCCGTGTTCTTGGTTAGGCAGAATTAATATTATCAAAATGGCCACACTACCAAAAATATTGTACAGATTCAATGAAACCCCCATCAAAATATCAATAACATTCTTCAAAGAACTAGAAAAGGCAATCCTAAAGTTTATTTGGAAAAGTAAGAGACCCAGAATAGCCAAAGCAATCCTGAACAAAAAGAATAATACTGAAAGCATCACAATATCAGACCTCAAATTGTACTACAGAGCTATGACAAAAACAGCATAGTACTAACACTGAAACAGACACGAAGACCAGTGGAATATAATAGAAGACATAGAGACAAACCCACATAGATACAGTGACTTCATATTAGACAAGCTGCCAATAACAGGTTGGAGAAAAGATAGCCTTTTAAACAAATGGTGCTGGGAAAACTGGATATCCATCTGTAGAACAATGAAACTTGATCCTTCTCTCTCATCCTGCAAAAAGTCAACTCAAAGTGATTCAAACATCAGGGAAGTAGACCAAAAACTGCAACTAAAGAAGAAAGTATAGGCCTGATACCCCAACTTATTTACATAGGCATTGACTTCCTTAACAAGACTCCTAAAGCCCAAGAAATACAACCGAAAATCATTAAGTAGAATGGCATCAAATTGAAAAGCTCCTACACAGCAAAGGAATCAAGAGAGTGAACAGAGAGCCTACAAAATAGAAGAGTTTCGTCACCTTCTCTTCAGATAGGGCATTAATATCCAGAATATATAAGAAACTCTAGAAATTAACACCAAAACCAACACAATTAATAAATGGGCAAAAAAATAAATATTTTATGAAATAAATTGAAGAGTATTGGTATTGTAATGCAAAAAAAAAAAAAAAAAAAAAAAAAGAACATGTATAAAGGCATGAATTGGCATGAACATACTTTACCTGCTGAGAAGTTAGGATTACAGGTGTGTGCCACTGCACCTGGATCCTTTATATTAATTCTTATCAAGAAATCTGTTTATGTTTTTTGCTCAGCACCTTGACTACAGTAAGTATATAGAATGTAGCATAGACTTGAAAAATTTATCTGGTCTGTGGAAGGATTAAACTTTGGCACATGTTGTAAGTAAGTGTAATAATCTGCTTCTCATGTTTTGATTCCAGGTCTGTAATTCAATGACAGGTTTTGGGCAAGTGAAACTTGAATGCTTCTGAACAATACAAGCATTAGACATGGAACTCTTCTCCTTCAATGCCAAGGAAGTGTCATCTCTTGATTATGATTTCTTTTATAGCCTTTCCATAACTCCTTCAAATGGCCTTCTAGATGGGCCATAAAGTAGTTAATCAGAATAAATTAAAATTTGTACTTAGTGCTAAAATGTAAATTAATTGTATGTTTTCTCCCAAATCTAGTCATCTGAAACATCTGGTATATATGTATGTGTGTGTGTGTGTGTGTGTGTGTGTGTGTGTGTGTATTAGTGCTTCATTCACTCTAATGGTGATAATTTTTGCAAGTTGTTAAAACCACTTCTTACTTCTCTATTGTAGTTGTCCAAAAGATGAAGCTAATGGCTCAGCATTGAAGCATCTCTTACAAACTCATTAGAGAAACAACTGATCCTCTTGGTTCTTCATAAAGTAAAATAGAGCAGAACATTATCATCTGCCCACTGCCAACCAGAAAATGAAACCACTGGCCTTACTATGAAGAAAGTTGAAAGTTTTTCAAAAATTAAGGGCATTAAGTACAGAAAATTAATCTTTTCACTGCCAAGTTTTATACTTTTGAATATCAATTTTCCCAGCTGTGATAGTTTCTTTTGTTACATTGGCTGGAGAGAAGAAAGGATGTATGATGATTGTACGTCAGGATATCAATACTTTTTTGATGATTAGGGCCAATAGAATTATGGGAAATTTGTGACTTATAAAAATATAAATTATATAAAGATTGAAAATGATCATAACTTACTTTTAATTAAGTAATAAGCCAGAACATATTTTTCAGTAGTTCTGAATAATGTGCATTTCAAATGACAGGCAATAATTCATGCAAAGAAGATCATATATTGAGTTCAAGATATTCATATTTCACTTTTCCATTTTAAAGCTGTTTCTATTCTATTTCTCTCCCTTAGTTCTTTCCTATCCATATTTAGCAATAAGTAGCTACTCTGACCAATTTTTTTCCCCACAGAATTATAGTAATTTTATTCAATTACCTTTCTGGTTTGTTTTCCTAGACATAGTGAACTTAGATTCCAATGCTTATAATTCTAAGGGTATGGGGAACGGAATCTAAAAAAATCCAAATTTTCCATTTTCATGGCCTGTATCCCTGGACTTTATTAACCTTGTCATTTGCCATGCAGCAAATGTAGACATGGCCTCAGTCAACTACATAAAAACCAACATGTTTTTTAAACAACTGGAAAAATATGTAATATGCAAGTAAGTGGTCAACAAAAACCTCTAATCGCTTTCTCACCACAAGAGAAGAATGAATCACACCAATAAATCACAGTGGTTGAATCTATCATTTCCCCTTTTATTCTGTATCTCAGGGCTTGATTCTGCTTGTCTGTCTGTTTCTAACTTTGGGTAATTATTCAGGGGATAATGCAAACACAATAAAGAAGCCATAAGAACAGCAAATGTAAGGCTAACATTAGAATCTGAATATAAAATACCTAAATACACATGCTAACTCTTTTCTCTAGTGACTCTTAATTTACTCAAGCAAAGAACTTAGTAACTTCACTACGTCAAAAGTCCTATTAACTCAACAATATTCTGTTTGCCTCTAAAACTCTTATTTTTTTCCCTCTTCTGTTTTTGTTGTTAGGACACATGGAATCCACTGATATGGTTGAGAGTGCTCAGCCCTTGAGCGAATTGTGGGCAATGGAAGATAAGACACCTGCTTCAGGTAGCCTCAGATCAGATGAACACATGGAAATATAAGAACAATGGTACAGATTAAAGCAAGCTGTAAGTGTGCGATGTCTCACTGCTTTACATTTTCTCAGATTCCACCTTCACTTATTCTACATGCGTTATCCCTCAGGGTTATTTTTTAACTTAAAAAAATTTCTATGTATAAATATAAATTATATATATATGTAAAAAACTCCTTAAATGAATAATTTCACAGGGATTTCTTTTTCATAAATATAAGCTCTTACTTCACTCCCATACAAAATAATATGCAGCTCTATTTATCATTACCATCTGCTATTGTAATGATACAATTTTGATACATTGTAATAGTACATTACAATGATACAATATTGTAATGCCACTACCAAATGGTGGTGCAAATTTTAATGGTCTATGGAAGGTTTGGATTGAAACATTGAAACATTCAGAGGAATCTAAAGAAACTATTAGACTTGGCTTCCCTCATGAGTATTGTTATGAGCCCTCACAAGTATATGGATAATCTTAAAATGCCTTTAACTTGTTGGTGAGCAACCCAAGAAAGGATTGCATGGCTACAGAGGGAAAGGTAATGGGAAAAGCAATGGGGTACATGAATCTATTGATCATCTGGTTTGGATTTTGCTTATTATGAGTGAGGCATTGGATGACTGTTTCTACCAAATAACTTGCAAAATGGAATGATGCTCTAGCCAAAAATAAAGTGTCACAGAAGTCTTGGTCAAGGCAATTTTGTATCCTCATAGGGAAAGCATTATGTCACTTTTCCTTAACACAAAAGAGATCTGATAATTGATTTCAAATATTACTTAATTTTTCCTTCTCAGCATAAAGCTCAAAAATGTTACTTAAAACTAATTATACTCTCAACAAAAAGAATAAAATTAAGAGTATGTAGAGAAATACTGGTTCACTTCTCAATGTACATTCCATAGTGATTAGTCTATGAAGGTGCTCCCCAACTGGTACTCATTAGCATCTCAGAGCAAATCAGCAGCTTTGCCACCATCTGGGAGCTTGTTTGAATGGGGTCTATCTCCTTTACCCCAGTTCCATTCAATTAGAGTCTGCATTTTAGCATGATCCCTCAAATGATTTACTTACACTTTTAAGGTTGAGAAGCACTGCCCTGACACACTAGCATATCAAGAAATACATTTTAAGTGTGACTGACACTCTGTTGTCACCACCCCACAAAGTGTGTGGGTCTCAAGCCATCCAGGAGTACCATAGACAGCTTTAAACAGGTATCCCAGTTTGCCATACATACATAGAGTTCTACATGCCATGCAGTTTTAAAAACATTAAGATGGAAAGCACTTGTTTGAGCTAATCAAGTTCTTGACATCACTTCTTCCAGTGATCTGTTCAGGAATGGACACAAAATCCAACTTCAGCCAATGGCATGTGAAGAAAAGTCTTTTGTGTTAGCTTGGGCCGGGGGGAAATTTTTGTTGTTCCTAAGATTCTAAAAAAGAGACACTTATTCTTTTGGTCACTGATGCCTCTGAAAGCTAAGTCAGAAACTGCTGAGCCATCCTGCTGACGACCTGAGGAAGAAGATGCCAATATTGCCTACTGCCAACAAGACAGAATGAAAGAAGCTCTGTCCTTGACAACATTGCCCAAATCCAGAAACAACCACCTGCAGCCTGGGTTTCCACTGGCCTTCTTTTTACATCAGGAAATGGTTTGCCTTATTGTTTAAACCAATTTGGGCCAAGGTTTCTGTTGGTTGCAAATCGTGCCAGTACTGGAAAGGAAATACAATTTTATAAATTGGGTTTGAACTGGCATCATGTATGTGGAGTAGTTCTGATGTCACCAATAACCACAGCAGCATTATCCCTACTTTAGACCTATCTAATCCCCCACCCAAGTTTCCAGGAATGTAAGCTTCCAGTGGAAACACCCTGAAGAATAGAACTCTCCTCCTGGCAGAGTGTCAAAAAAATATGTGGTGAAGGACTGACAAAAGGAATGGATGTGGAATTAATGTTGCCTTTCAAAATGTTCACTATTTTGAACTCCACTTTATTGTTATTTCTGTTGTGGAAAGCTACCAGGGATCATCAACAAATAACTCTTACTAAGAAGTCCTTATCCATATTGCTATAATTATGATCTTAAAATGTCCACCAAATGTCCATGTACTAAAGGCTTGATCCTCAGCTTGGTGCTATTTGAAGGAAGTAGAACCATTAAGAGGTGGCACCTAGTGGGAGGTCTTGTGGTCATTATGAGTATGACCTTGAAGCACCTTGTGGCATCCCCATTCTGTTGTTCCCTTTTATGCTTCCCAGTCATAAGGTGAGTGATTTGGCTTTGTCATGTGCTTCCATCATAAACATGCTGCTTTACCAGAGGGCCCAAAGTAATGGGGCCAACCAATCAGGGATGGAAACCTCCCAAACTGTGAGCTCAAGTAAACCTTTTCTCATTGATTTTCTTGAGCATTTGTTATGGCAACAAAAGACTAACCAATATATACATCATACTTTTACATCATTTTACTCACTTGTATAACATTTCTACATGTCTGCTTTTAATTCCCTAACTATGGAGCATGATGATATATATATGGAAAGTTATTGAATGATACAAAGTAAAGCACCTCAGTATTCATAGTACTCAAAACCTTGAAGCCATTGGATTCTATGTACTTTTTTCCCCTACACATTGAGAGGTATATGTGCAGCTATTATATTTGAGTTAAATTGGATGAAAGAGGCGTTCAGAGAGGGAAGAAACTATGGGTTGAAAGTCAGGACCCCCTTTCCCTGTCTGAGGCAAGTAACATGTTCAGTTAAATAAACTATCTTCCAAAATGGATTTCTCGTTCATAGTAGAGGACACTCTATGTTGGTGGTTCAAATGGAGTCAATGTCAGAGGGAATATTACAGATGAAGTCAAATGTTCCCTACTGATTTGCCTATGAAAACAATAAGCATGATGTTTCTTATTATACTTGAGTTCATTTGGATGAAAGAGGTGTTCAAAGAGGGAAGGCATCATAGGTTGAAAGACAGGACCCCCATTCTAGTTGGTGATTAAATGTCAAGTCACCTCTTTGAGCCCCAGTTACCTTATTTACAAGATGATAAGACAGCAATTCTCATCCCTGGATGCACATTAGAATTACCTGGGGATTTTTACAAATAGAAACAGTTGGGTCCCATCACTAGAAAATTTGATTTAATGAGTCTGGGAGAGGGGTAGGGATGTAAATCTTCAGTAAATCCCATGTGTAGCCCTAAGAACTAGTAGCTTAGATGTTTTTAGGTTTCTTTTCACTTGAACTGTTTATATTATAGTATTGCCCTGGAATATCTTAGGTATGTTCAGACACTGTTTTCAAAAAGGGGGAAATGTACCAGTTCTGCCTTATTCTGCCTTCTGCTTATTCCCAGTTCTAGATAGCCAAAATTATACTGAGCAGAAATGATAAAGAAAAAAGGACTCAATATATAGCATAGTTCCTAAGGGAGAATAAAGAGGATATGTGCAGGGTACTCTGAAGTGCTTTGCGTATCCTTATTTCTGTCTTATGAATTGGGGCATAGTTTGGTCTTTGTACCCAGATTTATTCAGTTCCCTTGCTTTTTGATCCAATATCCACAAAGAGTATGGAATCTGTTTCAAGAGAGACCACATGAGACTCCTAGCCACATGCATATCTATCTGTTTTACTCCAAAATAAGCTACACAAATTCTACATTAGCCAGCCCCCGAGCTATATTAAATGTATTTTTACAGTAGAAAAGGAATGGATTTCTGGCTTGACCATGGATAACACAGATAATATGCTACTCCCAGTGAAAAATGCCAATCTAGTAACTTCAGTTTTTCTAGGTACCTGTGGTCACACAGGGATAATTCTAGGGGCAAGTTTTTACTGTGTTCTGGACAAATTCCAATGACCAACATCTGTATTTCTGTGCTTGTAGGCTTTATGTGAGAGGGAATTTTACAGGATGAAGTCAAATTCCCCTTACTTATTTGTCTATGAAAACAATAAGCATGGTGTTTCTTATTATATTTGAGTTAAATTGGATGAAAGAGGCGTTCAGAGAGGGAAGAAACTATGGGTTGAAAGTCAGGACCCCCATGACATCAAATCATAGCTTAGATTTACCAAGTATGTGGGAACATTCCTTGGAGGCATACTTTATATTTTTCCTTCAACCAGGGAATCTTGGAAATTTCTTTGTGAAAATCCCAGCTCCCTGTTCCTTCAGGTGTAATAAATCTGAGACATGTATTTTTCATTTCCCGAGAGTCACCTTCAAGCTTAAGCCTTGATGCCCTGATGTTCCTGGGTTAATAATACCCCCTGTCCCCTACTGGCTTCATCCCTTTGCTGCAACACTCCTTATTCAGCACCTCTAGAGTAGTGTTCCTTGGATTTGAGAAGTAAAATTCTTGTTCTTGAATCCTGTCTCTGATTCTGCTTCTAGGAGAACCTAAGACAACACCGTGACCGGCCTTAAAGGTGTTCATGGAAATCCAGCAAAATATCTGTTTTGAGGTGTGTGGTGAAGAAGACACATCCAAAAATAAAAACCAGTAAATAATAATAAATGATGAAATCATTTTGGTAGGAAAAGAAAAGGCAAGGCAGGGTAAATGGGAGGAGAGGCAAGGTGTGGAGGACAAGAAGTGGTATTAAATAAGTGGACAAGTAGGACACATTAAGAAGTAGAATTTGAGTAAATGTCCTCCTAAATGAACAAAATAATTTTAAAAAATTGACCAACTATAACTTCAAACTTGTATCTCTTTGCTTCGAAAACAGAAAAGCAATAGCAGTTTCGCTCTGTGTGTTGTGGTTGCCACTCTGATTTATGCCTCATGGTCTCTGGTGGTCCCCTAATTGACAAAGAGTAGCCTGAAGAGTCAGGTCAATTCATACTTCTTCCCTAATATTGCTTCCCAAATTAATTTATCTTCATTTCTAAGGGTTGTTGCCTATTGGGGTGGCGATAACTTTGGACAACTCTTGTGCGTATGTGGGGGGCCATTCTTAGAAGGCATACTTTATAACTGGTACCATACGTATTTTCAGCATTGATGATTTGCAGTGTCCCTTACTTGTCATCTAAGAGAAAGAGACTTCACTTCTGAAAAGAAGACAATAACTCCCCTCTGTCCCAAGCAGTCTATACTAAATGACAGTGGAGCAAAATTTTAATGCAAGTAGAAGAATTTGATGAGTAGTTCCCAGAGAAAGGGCAAGAGAGTAACCACAAATATCTAATTTCATTAAAGATTGTCTGGTGACTTGCAAATAAATTGAAAGATAATTTCTCTTAAAAGACACTGTATTTGACATCAATCAATGGGTTTATGTGATTAGCCTAAGAATGTGCAACTCTCCCACTTTATTAGAAAGTCTAGATGAGGGCTTCTGAGGAGAGAGAAAGATAGAAGAGGTCCCTTTCTTCCAACTTCAATAGCTTCCCTAGCCAGAGGGCGAGGACCCTGCTGTGTGAGCATGCCACTGGGCTCAGAGAGATGCAATTGGTGTCAGACCACAAAACTTTGCCTTGCAACATATATTATGAAATTTAAACTTTATACCAAAGATGTAGAAAAACTTGAAAGATTTTTAAACATGATCGGGTTTGTGAAGTAGAAAGTTCATTAAAGGTTGCTGTGTGTACAATGAAGGGGAGAGAAGGACAATACAGAAGGAGGAAACATGAGGGTTATCTTGGAGAGAGGGAAGCAGATACAGGAGGAAGACAGTGCTCATGTACTTTTTCTGCTTGGAGACAGATACAGGCCCAGGTGTGGGCAGCAATCACTGACACGCTGTGCTAGAAAAGGTGCAGAGATATACATTTAATGTGTCTGTATGGCCTTACACTGATTTCATAGTATCAGACATTTCAGATTTCAAATCTGTCAAAAATTGGAAATTATCTGTATTTAGGAAGCTCTGCAATGGTACAGAAGTAAAAATGAAATGATCACTGAAGTTGATTATATCATATTCTATATCTAGGAATTCAACTCTTAGTATATACCAGACAAAAAATGCACACATGTGCACCAGACATGGACACAAATGGTCACAACAGTGTTACTGGTAATAGCTCCAAACTGGAAACAAGTCAAATGCCCACCAACAGGAAAATAGATAAAATATGGTATACTTAACAAAATCATGGTATACATAATGAAATAATATAAAGCACTGAAAATGTACAAAATATTGTTACACACCATGACATGGATAAATCTCACAAATAAAGTTAAGGAGAAAAGACAGACACAAGTGTCCATTGCAGAATTTCATTTACAAAAAGTTTTTTTTATATATAAATGATAAAATGGGTGTTTTAAATATGAATTACAGTTATATTTGGTGAGAAAAGATTGCAGTAAAGGGGTCAAGGCATGAAGACGACATCTGAGATATTAATGATGTTTTATTTCTTCACCAGGGTAGTGACTGAGTGGCAAAATTTTCTTTGTGGAACTTCATGGAGTTTTGCTCCTAATGTTTCTTTTTTTTTTTTCAACCTTCTGTACATACTCCTTAATAAAATTATTTACATAAAAGGACCAAAGAATCACAAATTCATGTGAAGTGAATATAACTACATAAAAGTTATATTATTTCCTCCCACAAGTAAAGTGAAATGCCAGATAGGAGGTTCAGAAATGAAATAAAGCCGATTTCCGTTCAGGAAGTGGTGACTAGCTTTTAATATGCATCTAAGCTGAGTCATTACAACTAAAGTATGTGACTACAAACATTCCGGTAACTAACCACAAAATGAAGAACAATCTGTATAACTTAATTCTAAAAGGCAACAAGTAAAAGTAAACCGAACTGAAATCAAGTTATATATTAGAGACCAAGGGAAAACGATTGTATTTAACATTTGTCCAATACTTATGTGCCAAGCAATGAGATAGAACGTTCATATTATATTCATTTAATCTTATTTAATACTCATAATAAGCTGATGAAGCAGTTATCAGTTATACCCATTTGATAGACTATGAAATCAAGACTCAGAAAGACTCAATTAACCCCTTATGTGCCCTCCATTATATAATTAATCCTTTATATACACCAGTTAGTGACATTGAACAAGTTATTACACTGCTCTCAACCTTGGTCTCCTGCTCTATGAAATGGAAGAGTCCTCACAGACTTGCTTGGAGTACACAACTATGAAAACAAGTAATTCATTGTTTGAATAAGGGCAGACTGAGTCAACTCTGGAGAAGAATTGATTTCAGGACTGAATTTACCAGAAATGTTGGCTTCAGTGGGCAAGAATCTCAACTGGGGCTGTATTCACAACCCTGCCTGCCTGATCAGAAGAAACTACCTAAACAAACTTTTTATTTTAAAACAAATTCGTATTCCTATCTCCACCTCATTGTACTGAACCCCAGTATCCTGAGCAGTTACTTGGGAAAGTATTTTTACAACAACCTCCTCTTAATCCCAAAGTTTTTGATGTATTTTTGATCAAAAATGGTTATGAAACAGTAAACTCTGGGTATCAGAAGACTTGATAGATAGGTTCTCAGAGAGAACATTTTTATCTTGACACTTAAGTCATGCAGAAAAAATAAATCATGATTCAACATATACTTTTCTGCAAGGACCTGTGATAGGATCTAGGTTACTTGCTTTCTGGTTATTTAACTTAATATTGGGATAAAGCTTTAAAAAGTAAAGAACTGCAAAATTAGAATGCAATTTAGGATCTTATTCTCAAATAGATCTTAAGCAAATTTTTATTTTTTATTGTTTTTAAAAGAAAGTGCAGGGGCTGGGGATATGGCTCGAGCAGTAGCGCGCTCACCTGGCATGCGTGAGGCATTGGGTTCCTTCCTCAGCACCACATAAAAATAAAATAAAGATATTGTGTCCACCTAAAGCTAAAAAATAAATATTAAAAAAAGAAAGTGCTGCATTCCCTTCAGTTTGGTTTAATTTTTAACATGCATTTTAGTCAAATAAATTTATACTCACAGTTAAAGTCAGGTCCATATTTTTTCAAAGCCTGAAAGACAGAAGGGGCTTTGCATTCTATATTTAAAGCTTAAATAACATACCCAGTAAAGATATGAAAAGCAGGTTCAATCAATATCTTCCTAGCAAATTTCCAAAAACCTTTTATTTTATACACTTGTTTAAGTTTTATAAAATTAAAAATAGACATGACGTGATTTTCCTATTTAAACTGATGCTACCTAGCATTTCAGAACTTGAATTAGAGGCCAAGGAGAATACAAGTTGGGGGAGGACAATGAAAGAGTTCCTAAATCAAATCCAACAAAACTTGTCAGCCTGGAGGCAGCATTAAAGACATTGCTTAACCTTCCATCGAACATTCTATGGTTGCACAGTGAACATCTTGAATACCAAGTATAAGTGAGTTTGGAAACATGCAGAGTAGTGATACCCAGTATTAAAGAAGAGTAAAAGGTAATACCAAGTGGACAACAGATATAAGAAAATTGCTTCTCATGAGGAATTCTGGCAGCTTTTAAGAATTTTGACAAGCTGAATGGTATTACTTTGGAATGATTAAATGTAAATGCAAATGTTTTGGGGGAGGGGAATCTCTTGAGAAGAATTTTTTTTTTTTTTTTTTTTTTTTTTTTTGTGGACATGGCAACAGGGCAAAAATGAGCTCCACTCGGCTCAATTAGTGCACCACCACAACTTGAGAGCACAGAGGGGGCTGGCAGAGAGGTATCAAGGCTACAAATGCAAGAATACCAACTCACACAGACTATTTAATGCTGCCTCTGAGATAGGATGCTGTGTACCTGGGCATTGCAATAACTGCAATGTCAGAAAGAGGGGAGTTTGCATCCTCTCAAATAACACCAATCACTAAATCACACTGCAGCCCTTCATTCCACGTGATATTTTGTATTAGAAACAAATTCTTATCAAAGTTACGACCACCAATTGCCACTCCTCATGCAAGAAGAATACACCTGAATGTATTTAGCCATGGGACAGTTAGAGCTTCCTTCTATATTAACTCTCTCATGAAGAAGGCTTCTTGTTCCAAACAGTTTGGGGCTCTTGCCAAAGGACCAAGTCCAAAGTGAGTAGCACACTGCTAGGAATGATTTGGTTTAGGTCACAATCTGTGGGAGGCAGGCTGGTTGAAAAGAAGCAGGAAAATAAAACTGGTTAAGTGAAATTAAACCTTAAGTGTTGCCATATTTTTCTGGGTAAACAAACATCCAAATAGAATGAGAGTTATCCTATCTGCATTGTAACATGATGCTAGCAGTGAATGAAACAGAATCAAAATGAGTACGAGGTAATTTCACACAGAAACTTTTGCTCATCCCAAAGTCTTCTTCTAAGGAAGTCATGTTCATGTTGAAATATATTTGTATATCTTGGTGTTTTAAAAGATCTAACCTGAACAAATTTAGGGGAGGAAAAGCTTATTAGAGGGCTCATGGTTTCAGAGATCTTAATCCCTAGAAGGTCAGCTCCATTCCTTGGGGCTTGAGGTGAGACAAACATTATGGTGAAAGAGTGTCACAGAGGGAAGCGGCTCACAAGATAATCAGAAAGCAGAGAGAGGATCCATGCTCCAGATAAAAAATATATAGCTACACCCCCAATGAATCCCTTCCCCCCCCCCCAGTCACACCCCACCTGCCTCCAGCCACCACTCAATTAATCCCATCAAGAATTAAGTCATTGATTAGATTAAGGCTAGAAGACAATTATTTCTCCTCCAAACCTTCTTGCATTGTCTCACGTGTGAGCTTTTGGGGGACACCACATTTAAACCATAACACTTGAGAAAGAAAGCACACTTAAAAACATAATTGCCCTGATTTGAAAAATCAAATTCTAGTGATTTCCAAATTCAGATAACCTCTCTTTGGGGTGGGGAGAAGATGCATCTTTAAAATAGCAAATTGTTTCTAGAAAACACACACATTTAATTTATATTTTCTCAATAAGTTGCAAACATAAAAGATCTTTCAAGAATGTACTGAAGTAGAATGTATTTTTAAAAAGTACAGGAAATAAACCTCCATACAAGATTTTTATTCAAATTGTAAATATCAATGCCTTACAACTTATAAACAAAACATAGTTTTCTAAAATTCCCTTGGCTTCAATTGTATGATGATCTAATAAAGGAAAATGTAAGCCCAATTGAGCTTTAACATGCTCATATTTCATCTTCCGATGGCAGCATTTCAAAGCAAAAAGTACACAGTACAAGTATGCTTAAATCCACTCAACACATTATAGACTGTAAAATTAAAACACATTATGTTTTTTATTATGCAAGAAGAGTCAAGGGCATCAGCCAACTGACCTGATAATCCAATAACCTACAGAGAAGACATTTATGCCTAGATAAGAGCTTTGGACAAGCTGCATATTCAAACTATTTAGCATCACAAATATGTTTAGCAGAAAGCTACTCAAGGATGGCTGTCACTTAGGCACTTCCAGAGAAAGAGCTATCAGGATGATAGGTGTTGGCTTAAAAGAGAGGCTTTTATGAGGGATTATAAATATTGATTTCACTCACAGATTCGGAACAGCTTATGAGCTTGTGTACATAATACCGACCTTTCCATTTATATCATTGTGTTAGATTTCAATGGGGATCTAAACACTGATTTTTCAAGAAAATCTTAAAAGACTCTCTTTGGGCAATAATAATTTGGAGGTTCTTATTTCTTCTCCTGGAAGAGCTCATGCTTTTAAGAATTCAAATGACAAATCACAGCATAAGATATCAGCATCTTAATGCATTTGTTGGTTTCTATGAAGCTAGACACCCAGTCATCTAAGAAAAGGCTATTTTTCAAATTAGGCATCCAATGAATATAAGATGACAACCCACAAGAGAGTGCACTAGGGGATGGATTGAGTTACAAAAACAGAAAAACCACTCTTGTCCTCAAAAAGACCTCTTTTTAAAGAGAATCAAAGGATAAATATTCATAGAATAAGTATATACATAAATAGACACACAAAACAAATGCAGTATTTTTATGAACACTATGTTAGGCTCAATTTGACACATAATGTATTTTTCTCATGCCCAGGTACTAAAATTATGTTTCTCTCTTACTGTTACAATTTGATAACTCTATTAAAGCTCTTACATATGTGTGATAGACAATAGGAGATTAATCTGATTCAAAAAATAGGAAAATAAATTGAAACTTATAAAGCAATTGGAAATAAACCTAAAGTCAACAGTAAAATTGAACTTTACAAAAGAGCCTCAGTCAGCACGTCTCTAATTCATCAGATTTCTGGTGCAGAGAAACCAATCACAGTCTCTTCTAAAGAAGTGCCATTCATAATAGAAGCTGGGCAGTATTTTCTAAATAATAAAAATCCCTGACAACCCAAGTTATTGTCAGAAGGATTAAGGAAATAGGAATTACTTCAGGGCTGGGGATGTGGCTCAGTTGTGGAGTGTTTTCTTGGCATACATGAGGCCCTGGGTTTGATCAGCAAAACACACACATAAACACAAAGAAGTCCAAATAAAATTATATAATATAGTATAACATACATGACATGCATAAAAAAAGAGTTTACTATATAGAAGGGCAGATATACAACAAAGTCCCCACAAATATTTTTCCACAGACAAGCTTACAGGAATAAGTGTGCTTGCTTTAGAGAAGCAATCGGTTCTAAAAAAAAAAAAAAAAAAAAAAAAAAATTCTTTTAATTTTAGGATTTTTCTTAATATTGTTTTCCCTTGACATTCACAGACTCATTGTGAGAGAGAGGATTTATTACCTATTGTCCTAATATAAAGTATGTATGGAAAACAGGGAATCCTTGTACATTTTCATGGGAATATAAAGTACAACAGCTATTATGGAAAACAGTATGGGATGTTCTCAAAAAACTGAAAATGGAATTACCCTATGTGCCAAAAATCCCAGATCTGGGTAATTTACCCCAAAGATCTGAAATTAGTATGTTGAAGGACAACTGTACTACCATGCTCAACACAGCATTATTTACAACAGCCAAGCCTGATAATCAACCTAAGTGTTCAACAACAGATAAATGAACAAAGAAAATGTAGTCCAAACATATAGTGGAATACTATATGGCCTTGAGAAAAAATACAAATTTAGTCATTTATGACAAGATGAATGGAACTACAGAATATTATGTAAAGTGAAATAAGCCTGGCACAGAAGGAAAACACCACATATTATCATGAGTGGTATCAATACCTTTGAACTCAGAGAGAGGAGAATGATGGTTACCAGGTGATGGGAGGTGAGGTAATAGAGAGATGATGGTCAGAGAGTATGAAACATCAATTAGCAAGAAATAGGTGTGTGTTTTTTTAAAGAAATCTATTACATGGAATGACAAATACAGTTACTAAAATGTATTTTACATTTCAAAATTGCTAAGAAAGTTCTCACCATAAAAAATGATAAGCATTTGAGGTGATGAATATGTATGTTGACTATATGGACTGAATTGTTTCTGATTGTATTCATTTTGTACACTAGAAATATATACAACTACAATTTGTCAATTTATAATAAAATTAATATTAAAAATATATAAAGTATGGAGTGGGGTGCCTTTAATTATTCAACTTTAATTAGGCCATACACATGCCAGATATCTGAAACCTTTTATATTAGAATAAATGCCATACTAAATTCTATTTGTGATTATTAAAACCCAGGATTCATATCTAAGCATCATAACAAAACAAATGTGTTTGAAAGGCTACAATTGCCTTCTTGAACTCAAACGCAAAGTGTGAAATATGATATATCAAGAACTATGTAATGTTTTGAACAGCCAACAATAAAAAATCAAACAATAGAAACATCTTCTGCAGACGGGCCTACTTTCACTTAATTTTCAGTTATTATATTTATCTAACTAATCTTGAAACTGGATTTCATTTCTAGCTTGTACTGCTTCTCAAAGGTGTGTTATGTGTCAATTAAGTGCCTGGAACAAGTTTTCTTTAAGTCATAACAGGCATACAAGTACCATTAACTTCTTCATATTCTCAATTTTTATACACATTCTTCTATTCAATTGCATTCCAACACTGAGAATATAGTCATAATGTCTGTGTTTCAATGAAGTCTTTTATCCCTTCGATAATTTTCTCATTTATAAAATTAGAATATTAAAATAAGTGTTAAACACTAGCATTATAAAGGCTAGGATTTCATTGATGGTTGTGAAGAAGATATGATAAGAATTGTCATTAGTTATTATACATAAAAATGCTTAGTAGTTCTTTTAAATGCCTGTAAAATCCCTAAGAATGATGAAATCATTTTCTTGCAGAATATTCTCAAAATCTATCTTCCTGACCAGAAACCTGCATGCTTCCTTTCTCTGTAAGGCTTAACTCCACAGAAGACCTCTGCTCTTAAGAACCTCTGTTCTACTGTCCTCAAAAGATTTACATCCTCTTTGAGGGAAGAAACTATGGTCATTATTTTAACACATAACCTTATAAAACAAGACTGGAATACTAACTAGTCTCTGTAATAGAATTTAAATATTTCTCACTAGGATAATTTTTCATTTCAGTGAATTATACATCTTATACAAAAACTTGAGAAAAATAGCTAGCAATACTCGTCTTGAAATAACATGGGATATTTAAGTCCAAGTAGTACTACATATGCTACTCAAATTAATCAAGAACAGACATATTGCTGGGCATGGTGACACATGCCTGTAATCTCAGTGGATCAGGAGGCTGGCGCAGGAAGCTCACCAGTTCAAAGATAGCTTCAGCAACTTAGCAAGGCCCTAAGAAACTCAGCAAGACCCTGTGTCTAAATAAAATATTAAAAGGGCTTGGGATATGGCTCAGTTATTATACATCCCTGGGTTCAATCCCCAGTACCAAAAATAAATAAATCAATAAGAACAGACATATGGAATTTTTCTACCCTTAGAAATCTGTAGAGCATCTGATCAGAATGGGGTTTAAAGGAAAGAAATTAATATAATAGAATTAGTGATAGAAGCTTAAGTAGCTATTCTATTAAGAGTTTCCTACTCACAAAGTATCTACCCCCACATGAGACAAACTTCACCTCTCTCAGAATAAAGGAGTTTTAACTAACATTGCCTTGTGTTCCACCTACTCGAATCATTAAAAAATTAAAACTGAAATATCACTCATAAGCTAATAATTTGTATACAACCATAGGTGAAATTTAAGTTCTTACTATAGTTCTTAACTAAATCTTATACTGTTGTGACATTAGTAAAGCAGACTGAAATATTCTAAGCAATTTTGATGGCTTAAGATGGTAACTTTATTAGACATCCATATGGGAAGGCATCCATCAGGATTTCATTTGGAAATAGGCATGACTTTGGGGAAAAAAGGTGGAGAAATAGCCAAAAAAGATTTGGAGAGCTATCAAACAGATAAGATTGAGAATGAAGAAAATTAGGATAAAGAGTTAGGTAAGGGGAAAAAAAATACCACTTTTGGAACTGACAGATAAGGCCACTAATTATACTGCATATAGTAATAGATATTCTTCCAACATTTTATAATATAAACAAATATATACATACACCCCCAAATCATGCATACATATGTAGGGAGCGTGTGTGTGTGTGTGTGTGTATGAACTTTTAAATATCAAATGACATTTCAAGATTTTAAAAAATTGCATTTAATTCTGTAAACCCTACTACTGCTAAGAAAATCAAGTTGGTCTTGATGTTACCTCTGAGCTGGCAAAGCTTCTATTACTGGTTCTATTATCTTAATTTATGCCCTTCTCATCTTTCTTCCAAGCTCAGCAAGCTACCTGCGGTAAGAGGACAACTTCAATTTCAACAGGAATTAGCAATGAGGAGAGTTTTTAGCTTTGTAGTTGTTGTTCCATGCACTTTACCTGATTCTTGAGATCCAGTTTGGGACATGGTCGACCTCCATTATAAGGTTTTTCCTTTAGCCATTTGGATCTAATTCTCACTCCAATCCCACAAGATGAACTGCAAGAACCCCAGCTAGACCAATCACTTAACTTGCAATCAAACGGGCAGGGGATGACACATTCTTCTTGAATATAACCTGAAAGAAGAATTAAGACGAGGGAGGAAAGTCGGATTAAAATGTTCTTATCAAATTCTATTTCCTATTAGAGCTCAGAATTTTTTTTAACAATATTTCTACAGTGGCTTCAGTCTTGTACTTAGATAAACATACCAAAGTTTTAAGAGATAAATCAATGTGATTACATGTGCATTCAAATGTGTGCTATTCTGTTTTTTTCATAGACAATCTGAGATGGAAGAGACAGGAAAAAGTACGTTTATTTTTGGTTTCTGATAAAGTATGAAGCAGTTCATGGGCCATCTTCTCTTATTGGGCCTTGAGTTCTCCATCCTACAATCCTGAAAGTCACCCTCTGGAACAGGAAGTATAATAGAGTCAATCTTTCTTCTGTCTGTGACCACCAAGGCTTTCACTAATATAGGTGTTGATTCTCCTTCCAGGCAGTGTGACTTGAAAGTAGAACAAGAACAGAGAACAGACCACAAATTAAGAAAGGCAGGATATTACTGAAAGAAGAAAGTAAAAGGAAAGTAAAAAAAAAAAAAGTATAATAGGATATTGCACTGGAATCAAGACATATGGACTACAGTATAGCTACAGAAGTTCCAGTTTTACTTGTTCTTCCTCCACTATTTGGATTACCTCTTGCTATAATCTTTCTCTGGATGATCTCCTTGTTTTAATGCTCACCTCTACTGATTGCTACCAAGTAAATGTCTCTAATCCTGATTTCTCTACTGAGTTGTATACCATTTATGAAGTCACTATTATTGATGCCCAATTTGCTCCATGTCTAAAATGGATATCATTAATGTCCTTCAAAAACATTATAATTCTCTTGTATTCTTCATCTCTTTGAACTATTGCCACCACTAGGCATTTACCCAATATAACTAAATTCACAATACTACACAGAAAAACGCACACCCATGTTTGTAGCAGCATTAATTCACAATAGCCAAGTTATGGAACCAGCTTAGGCATCTGTCAACAGATAAATGAGTAAAGAAAACATGTACATATACAATGGAATTTTATTCAGCCATAAAGAATGAAATTATGTAATTTGTAGGAAAATGGATGGAGCAGAATATCTTGTTAAATGGTGTCAGACTCAGAAAATCAAGGTTGTACATTTTCTCTCATATGAGGAAGCCAGAAATAAAAAAAAATTAAAAAATGGATCCCATAAAAATATATGGGGGACCAGGGTGAGAGAGGAGGGAGGGGAATGGGGAAGTACTGGGGACTTAAACTGAACAAATTATATTACGTTTATGTATGGATATGTCACAATGAAATATATTATTCTGCATAATTATTATGTACTGATAATTTTTAAGGGAAATATATTAATGTGCCAAATTCATTAATTAGTTTGAGTTAATCAAAAGGGAGAATATCTTGAGTGTGTTTGAGTTAATCAGGTGAAATAAAAGAGGGAAAGTACCCTTTTTGTAGACAGATTCTCTTTTTTTGGCCTGCAAACAGCCATGCTATAACATGCCAATGGAGTGACATGGCAGCGAACTCCAAGCAGCCTATAGATCCTGAGGGTAGCCCTTGGCTGTCAGTCAGCAAAAATAAACAAACAAAACAGTCCTATGTGTGTATGAAGATGAATTTGGCCAAAACCTGAGAGTTTAAATGGGGAGTTTTCCCTAATCCAGACTCTAATGAGTCCTCATCCTTGGCCCACACCTTGATAGTTCAGTAAGACCCCTAAGCTGAGGATCTAGAGAAAACCATCCCTGGATTCCTGACACATGGAAACTGAGATAATAAAGACTATTTTGAGCTGCAGTCTGGTCCCATTAAAATCTAAGAAATTATCAAAATAAAAATATCATATTTTCTTGTTTCCTTATACCCTGTTTTATAATTCTACACATATATTAGTACATGTAGTAAAATAAATACTAAAGCTCACAAATACATACTCTATAATTTCTTTGTCAGTCCCTCCTTTAAGATCTGATCATTCCTAGCTCAGAAGGATGCAGTGTTCTCTCTGTGAATCTCCTATTTGCCTAACTGTCCTCTTTTGTTATCTGTCAATAACTCTGAGGAAAAACCATATTTTAATTATGTAAAGACTTATACTGTTCCCTTCTTTAAAATCTTTGCTGATTCTATTGCCTTAAAGAGAAAATGACAACCTACTTTGCAAAAACGAAACCAAACCAAACCCAGTTTGCTTAAGAATATTTCTAAGCAATGGTTTTCAACTCTGTAAAACATAACTCCATTGTCTAAGATGTACTATAAACCAACTTAGCAAGAAATTTGGAACACAGGCATTGTCAATTTTTAAAGAACCTCAGAGGTTGGGTTTTTTTTGTTTGTTTGTTTAAATCTCTGGCTCTTCCCTCTCCTGTATCTCAAATTCTATCTACACAGACTACTCCATCATCTCCAAAAATTGTTATACCTTTACTTATGCAAAAGAAGTTCTTTCCCTAACCAAGTTAATGTCCCTTATCTATTACTTCAATTCTCTCTTGCCAATAGAGTTGAACACTGTCCCAGCATCCTTTGGCCATGCTTAACTGGCAAAATCTTGGATGTCAGTCCATCCATTCTTCTTCCTCTGCACTTAAAGCAGGAAAGAGAGATGAAGAAAATGCTAATACCACACTTCTGGTACTCTTTTTTCAACCAATTTCTCTAATTCCCTGGTCATTATTTTGAGTTTTCTTCTCACTCTTGTTTTGCCTAACAGCTCCCCTAAACCTTCTACCTCTGTCTTCAAATTTCTTCTTCTACCATCACCTCTTCCACAATGGGGGTGGAGAACAGAAAGAAATTAACCTCTTCTACAATGGGGGAGGGGACAAAAAGAAATTAATGTGAACTCCTTCAACTGCAATTTCTTATAAATATATCTATATGTATTCCTAGTCTTTCTTTTCTTCCTTCATATTAAAATAGAAAAGGCATCCATTTTCCTACATAAGGCATAGTCTTCATTTTCACCTGTTATCTCTTTAGAACTTTGGACTTTATTAGAACTTTCTCTCCTTGGTTGTTCTCTGAAGACAAAATATACCCAAAATAAGAGTCATCAGGAAAAGATTCTCGAGATTGCAAAAGAATAATTGCTCAAAAGTAATAAATTAATTACTGTTTAAGAATTTTAATTCTATAGTCATCTGTAAAGATGACTTTATGTATGTACTTAATACTGAATTGGTGATCACCAATTCAGTATTAAGTACATAGTAAAAGATACATAAAGAATTAAAGAGAGGACACGGCATTGTATAATTTTACAGAGAAACTGGGTCATTTAATGATTTCATTAGCTACCAAATGAAATGAATATGGTTGGAAATTAGGTGGGATTCACCTTCATGGCAGGTGTGCTTAGAATAGGCAAATATGAAATTCCAGAAGATTTCATTTAAATAAATTTTAAATATTTTGAGTGTCTAAACAAATAAAGGATCTTTAGAATGAGTCCTTCTTTTTTATCCCCGCCCCCCCCCCCCCCCAGTGCTGGGGATTGAACCCAGGGCCTTATGCACACAAGGCAAGTACTCTACCAACTGAGCTATATCCCTAGCCCTTGAGTCCTTCTTTTAATGAAATAAAATTTTAAATCATCTTCATCTATACTTACATATTGAATGATTTTAATTTGCAAGCCTCTAGCAATACTTTCTCTCTCAATGAGTATAAAATAATTTTTAAATTCAAAAGGACTAAGCGACAGTGCTATTTATTTTTTCAGAAAAATCCCCATGCTATAATATACCTCAAAGGAAATTTCATAGTTAGAGCTATTAATAATTACATATTCACATACCTACCTCATCATTGAAAGGATTAGTTTTACCCTCACACTTAATACAGTTTTTGGCAACACAATGATGAAATATAACCATTACAAGGTTAACCTCCTTGATGAGAATTCCAATTTCTAACTATAGAAACCTTACTGATGTATTATCAAACTCATTTCCACAAAATATACCACAGAATAGCTGTTTCCATCTAGATAATACTTCACTGGAAACATTCTCATAAATCTAATCTCAATTGCTATGAGAACAGCAGTGTTTTTACCAATAAGTATTTAATACTACAGGTTATACAGAACACATGGCTTGAACCATCATGTTACGTTGTCTAAGGATGCTTTAGTGTTTTACTTTAGGTGTCTGCATATAAGTATGAAGTAGTCATAATAGAATAATCAGTAAAGCATGTACCCAATTTGCAAAACACACACATTACCTATAGAATCACACACACAAAAAAAATCTGACTATGGATAAAGATGGAGTGAAAAAGATCCATTATAGTATCTCTATCTATGTTAAAACCAGAAATATTAATTTAATGACATACCCAAAGGAGTTTAAGCCCAGGAACCTGGAATGGAACTCATTTTCAAACAATATTACTAATCCTCTAACACTGACCTCTTTGATTTCAGCACAATGAACATCCAAACTGTTTCCTGAACAAGGTAGTCTCTTTAATACAACTACTTTCTAGGTTAGTGTCATGATTTGAATATGATGTGTTCCCCAAATGCTCCTGTGATAACAGAAGAATGTTCAGGGGTAAATTTATCAGATTGTGAAAACTGTAACTAATCCATCCTAATTTGAACTGACTAACTGGGAAGTAACCGTAGTCAGGTGAGGTGTGGCTGGAGGAGGTGGGCATGCCCTGGAATAGTTCATTTTCCCTGTGGTCTGTGGTCCCTCCCTCCCACTCACTCCCTCCTTCCCATAGCCCCCATCTCTCCCCCTTTCTCTCTTCCTCCCTCTTTCTCTCCACCTCCCTCCCCTGGTTCCTGACTGCCATGAGTTGAATAGCTTTTATCTCCTCTGCCTTCATCCATGATATTCTGCCTTGTGGTAGGTCCAAATAAAACACAAAATAGGGCTGGGGTGTGGCTCAGTGGTTGGGTGCCCTTGAGTTCAACCCCCAGTACCCACCTCCCCGTAAAAGATATGAAGTTAGCCATCATAGACTCTGAAACAGTGAGCCTCAAGTAAACTTTCCCTTCTGTAAGTTTGTTTGTTTGTTTGTTTTGGTAGGGTATTTTGATCATAGCAATGCAAAGTTGACTAACTTTGTTTATATGCATTTCTTCTCCCACCCTTCTAACATTCAAATACATATGTGAATAACATTCAAATTTCATATTCTAAAGCATAATATCCAAATTTAATATTCTAAAGCATATGAAAGAAAATACTGATGATAGTAAACCTGATAAAATAATCTATGTCAATTCCCTTATATTTTTCTACCATGTAAAGTGACAGCAAACGTTTTATTGGACAGTCCCGGTTACATATACTAACCTTGTGCTCAATAATTGAAACACAGCATTAGAAAACACACACATTTTTACCCACATCCTCACCGATACTTAATGTTGTTTGTATGCATAATAGCTGCCATTCTGACTGAAGTGAGATGAAATCTTAGAGTGGTTTTGATTTGCATTTCTCTAATTGCTAGTAATGATGAACATTTTTTCATGTATTTGTTGACTGATTGTACATCATCTTCTGAGAAGTGTTTCTACAGGTCCTTGGCCCATTTATTGATTGGGTTATTTGTGTTTTTTTGTTTTTTTTTTTTTTGGTGTTTAGCTTTTTGAGTTCTTTATATACCCTAGAGATTAGTACTCTATCTGATGTGTGAGGAGTAAAGATTTGCTCCCAAGATATAGGCTCTCTATTCACCTCATAGATTGTTTCTTTTGCTGAGAAGAAACTTTTTAGTTTGAGTCCATCCCATTTATTGATTCTTGATTTTAATTCTTGTGTCACAGGAGTCTTATTAAGGAAATTGGGGCCTAATCCCACATGCTGGAGATTAGGGCCTACTTTTTCTTCTATTAGACACAGGGTCTCTGGTTGTATTCCTAAGTCCTTGATCCATTTTGAGTTGAGTTTTGTGCATACTGAGAGATACATTGCTGGTGGTACTGCAAATTGGTGCAGCCAATATGGAAAGCAGTATGGAGATTTCTTGGAAAATTGGGAATGAAACCACCATTTGACCCAGCTGTCTATACCCAAAGGACTTAAAAACAGCATACTTCAGGGACACAGCCACATCAATTTTTATAGCAGCACAATTCACAATAGCTAAATTGTGGAACCAACCTAGATGCCCTTCAATAGATGAATGAATTAAAAAAAATATGTGGCATATATACACAATGGAATATTACTCAGCAATAAAAGAGAATAAAATCATGGCATTTTCAGGTAAATGGATGGAGTTAGAGAAATAATGCTAAGTGAAAGTGAAGGTAGCCAATCCCAAAAAAGCCAAATGCCATTTTTTTTATATATATAAGATGATTGATTCATAGTGGGATAGGGAGCAGGGGCATGGGAGGAATAGATGAACTCTAGTTAGGGCAGAGGGGTTGGAGGGGAAGGAAGGGGGCATGGGGTAATTAATGATGATTGAATGTGATGATCATTATTATCTAAAGTACAGGTATGAAGACATGAATTGGTGTGAATATACTATGTGTACAACTGGAGATATGAAAAATTGTGCTTTATATATGTAATAAGAATTGTAATGCATTCTGCTGTCATATATAAATTTAAAAAAAATTAAAAATAGGGAAAAAAGAAAACATACATTACATAATAAAATCTCAAAAACTTTTGAGAGAAAACTTAAATGTTTAACAAACTAAGATCTGGGAGAATTATGTTAAAATGATATCATGTTTCATTTCTCACTAAAGATTTGCTGTTTTAGTTTGTACATTTCAGTGCTATTAGAATTTGTTATTCTATTCATTTAGTAAAAGTGTACCCTACTACAAAGCTCCTGTTAGCTTTAGAAGTATATTTGTTTCAGAGAGTTGGGGAAAAAAATGGGGAGAAATGTTTTAATATTGGTCCAAGAAAGACAATTTGAGAAGTTATATCAATACCTGGCCATAGTTTTCTTTTTGGTACCAGGGATTGAACAACCTAGCAATGCTTAACTACTAAGCCACATCCCCAGCCTTTTTTTTTTTTTTTTTTTGTACTTTTTAATTTAGAGACAGGGTCTCACTGAGTTGCTTAAGGCCTTGCTAAGCTGCTGAGGCTGGCTTTGAACTTGTAGTCTTCCTGCCTCAGCCTCCTGAAGCACTGGGATTACAGGTGCACCACTGCACCCAGCTGTTGTCATACTTTTCAAGGGAGAAACTGATGGTGCTAAATATTTATTTAGAATATCAATCCATTAGCAGGTGGAAGTATAGAACAAATACAACTGGGTGGCTTTGGACTGTGAAATACTGCTTATGAACAGCAGTTCTATACTCTCAGAGAGTATATATATACGGCTTATGAACAGCAGTTCTATACTCTCAGAGAGGGTTCCAACCCTATTAAGGTCTCTGTGAGGTTTGGGAGGGAAGATTGAGAAAGTGCCTAAATTATTATTATATCTTATCTATCAATTTTTGAATTATTAGGTGCAAGTCTTTGAAAATACTCCCTACTAAGTAGAAAAATATTTTACTGCATTTTATAAAATTGAAAAGATGGTGATGTATTAAAATTACCAACATCTCTCATTTGGATCCAGAATCTAATAAGATACTTAAAATATAGAAGTTACACAAAGTTCAAATAATTTATTGACAAATAAAAGGTTTACTAGGCTCCTTAAAACTCAAATTGTGTTACTTTTACAGCACAATTACTTATTAATTGTCACTACCTCTGCTGAAGAAATCATGTAGATGTTAACCAGTATCCTTAATTAAAAATATAACTCAAATCAGGCGCAGTGATGCACACCTATAATCCCACCTACTAAGGAGGCTGAGGGAAGATGATTGAAAATTTGAAGCCAGTTTGAACAACTTAGTGAGATCTTACCTCAAAAGCAAAATAAAAGGCTGTGGTTGTAGCTCACCGTATAGTACTTTGAGCCACAGGCTCAATTCCCAGTACTGCCCAAAAAAGTGTGTGTGTGCACAGGCACACACATACGCATGTGTTTGTGTGTGTGGTTAAATTTATTTTTACTTTTCTTTATTTTAAATGTAGATTTATATGCCGTTAAGTTATTCAAAGTCACATAGGCCAAAAGCTTCCTTTTATGCACTTTAAAGTGATATTCAGCTACCAAGTAGAAAAAAAATTTATGATCTCAGAATGCTCTCTTTAGTGTTAGAGTGACAAGGTACAGAATCAACCTGCCTTTGAAGAAATTTATATTTTGGAAAAGATCAGTTTTATAAATAAGAGAAAAAATTATAATGAGTTATATGACACATACATTTGATTATATGTGTATATCAAATTATGACACAAATAATATGTACAAAATTCTATGGTGATTTGAGGCAACATGAATGGATTTCAGCTTCAATTTTCTAAAAATTCTTGTAAAAAGTACTTATTATAGTAGATCCAGGTTTTTGACTAATTGCTCAAACTAGTTCACTTGCTATAACTAAATGTCTCAGTGCCAAATTAATATAACAATATAAAGAACCGATCTTTTAAATTGAATCATCCAGACAATTTAATCAGGAGCTGCAGTTGCTCATATAGACAGACTTTCAACATTAATTCCCTTGTGCCAGTTTCCTCCAGGCATAGAAGAGAGATGTTTTTTCTTTCTTCCTTCTTTTTGTTCTGAAAAGATATTGAGGATATTGGGGTATAACTGACACATAACAATCAGAACTGTTCAGTTAGGTCCACACATACACAGTTTCTATTCTTACTATAAATAAGTGTTGTTAAAATTAAATTGACTTAATGGTTAATTGCATCAGTAACTTGTCATTTTCAGCACTATAAAAGCACACAGATTGTTGGCAAGTTGATACTACTGAGAAATTTCTAGAACTGTGGCTTCAAGGACCTATATGAAATCTTGTCATTACACCTTCTTGCCTTGAGAGAATTGCATCTTTAACTGCATTACAGACTGTGTACTTCATATTTCCTTTAAAACTTCTAAAGTTATCTAGGAGTGCATCTTACATTCATCAAGCTATTCTTTAAATATTTCAAGCTCAGTTCTCAGATACCCAGTACAAATGCATTTTCCTCCTCCTTGAAGTTAGGTGTGATCACATAACTTGCTTTAGCAAATACACTGTAAGCAGAGATGAAGTGTGCACCTCTAAGTGGAAAGTTTAAGATCTCTCTGGACCATTATTAACCATAGTTTTTCTTTCCCTATGCCACAAGGGCCAGCAATGTGCCATACAGTGCTGTTGTATACATCAGGGTCCTGGCGTGAAAGTGACACAGAGTTTCCAGCCAACCTGAGATAGACACAGATGGTGAGTGAACTCTGTGACTTTCAGTCACTGAGATTTGAATGTGTCTGTTTCATTTGAAACTATAATATCACTTATCAATATTGGCATAGAAAAGTGTGCATTCAAAAAGAATACAGAGCACTGTGAAACAAATATTTAGAGTACTTTGAGAATCTGTATGGTGTTCTGAGAAAATAACATTGTTATATAAGCAGTTTAAAAAGTCTGAACAACAGCACTATCAAATTAGAATATGACTTTGCAAAAATTAAGCCTATATTGTGTGTTGTGTGTGTGTGTATTATATATAACTAAGGAACATTATAATTTGTTATTTAAAAAAAACTAGTAATAAACGTGATAAATCAAGGTCTGATCTTATGTGATCTGGGATAAAATATGAAACCATAATAGTTGTGTTTCTTTGCATTAAAATAAAAATGTAACCATATGTCTTCTTTGTAATTTCCTATAATTTATAAGGTCAAAAGATATAATAAGTAGAACATTATGGAAAATTAACATATGATATAAATTACATACTAATAATTTACTACTACTAAAAGCTATATAGCAAAGTAGAAATGTTCTTTATCATGTTTTGGGGGTTAGTGATTGATAGAGAATATAATTCTGTTAAGATGCTCTAGCAGAGAAATTATAGGGTAATATTTTTCAAATTTGGATGTCATTTCTCATTCCAGATCATTTTCATGTAAATGAAAGGCTAGGATAACATTGACAAAAATGAGAGATTTTTGTATTGGGTCAGTAAATCAGCTGTTGTTTGAGTCCATCTCTGTCTTTCCAAATCTGCTGCCAGCAGCCAAGGCCAGACACTCATTACTCTCAGTTGGACCATTATAATGGTCCCTTAACTGGACTCCAGATCTCAAATTTCGTTCTCATAATCCATTCCATGTCTGATCGGCTGCCATATGTATATCCCTAAAGCAAAACTCTAAATATATCACTTAAAATAAATAACTTTCATAGCATGGCAGAATTTTTATGGCAATCTAAGCAGGGGAGAAACCACATTAAATGAAGATGGAAGTTAACCCCTCAATAGAGAGAACTTCTATAAAAGAACTTAAATTTGAAGACGAGTATAAAATTTGGCTGGGTTAGTAGGGCACCAGACTGAAGGTCATCATGACAGGCTTAGAAAACTGATTAAGGATGTTGGCATTAATTTTGGCATGCTGCTGGATGGAAGAAAAGGTAGTATGAGCTCAGGGCACTTGGTTAAGAGATGACTGGAGAATTCAGAAGTGAACTGACAAAAGCCTAGACTTTAAAATACTCTTTTTATATGAAATAAAAAAATGAGATACATATGTTATTAGGAAACAATATCATGAAAGATGAAGGAATACTCTATAATTAACTAGCTAATATGTTATCTAAATGGAGAAAGGACTGTCTTCAAAATGACCAGTGAAATCTCCCCTCAACAGCTTCATTTTCCAAGTGCTAAGTCTAACATAACACATTCTGACAATCATAGCCAATTTATGAGTAGTCAGATACCCCAATGCATTCCATGGGATTCTGAAATACAAAAGCTTAGAAGAAGAGTGTTTGTTCTTTTAGGTTCATCTCTTTTGTCCCTGAGGAAGCTGTGACCTGAATTCAGCCATTCTATTGTGCCAGGACCATAAATTTATTTATTGTCTATCTGCTCATTTATTTGGTTGCTAATTTTTGCATTAGAGTTCTAGAGTTCAAAATCGAGTGATTTTTACATGAAAATAAAGATCTACAACTTCTCTTGAAAATGTGGATAATCTGGGAGTTCCCTTTCCAGCATATTTACCAACCACTGGAACTGAATAACAGGCTTCTTCAAATGAAATGTGCCTTCACAGTCCTTTGACATACCTAACCTAGGATTTCTACCCCCACTAAAACAAAGTAAAAGCTTACTCAGATAGCCAATAGGAAAACAGATATAGGTGAGGCTAGAAAAAAATGGAAGATTAAGAGACCTCCCTCTCTCACTCACCATGTTTGTTACTTGAAAGAATCTTAGCTTCAGGAAAAGCCAGACTCTCGACACTACTAGCTGCTGTTGGAGCTGGGTGTGTGGGCTCAGAAGGTTATATAATGGAGGATATTTTTAAACAAAGATAAAATAAGGAATACAAATGTAGGTGCAATGATTTGAAACGGGTTCATGCAAGTACAAGTTCCTGAAGCTTCAACTTCCTGAGGTGACAAGACTTCTGCTGCCATTAGTATCCTGTATACTACCGCACCAGCATTTACACACATGGCAACAAGAGACATGAAGAATACCTGGAACTGCATGAACATCTAGAATGAGGAGAGTGCAAGCCTTTTTCATTCAGAGCCAAACTTCTCCAAATCAGTCTTGTAGCACAGAGCAAAGTTCACAGTGTGATAGGGTGTGGACACAACTTCAGAGATGAGACTCTTTTTTTTTCTTTTTTGGCTGAACTGCTTGGTCATTCCAACAACAATTTGTATTCAAGAACAAGGAAACACAAGATTACAAATTTTCAATTATGGATTATATGCCAAAGAAAATTTACCTCCAAAAGTTTGCTTTTGCCAAAGAACTGCATCTTTCACTGAGATAATGCAGAAATCAATGTACTGGAATGAATTCACAGTACATTAACTTCTTGTAAGTTACTGTAAAAACCTTTGAACCCTAGCCAAGGTGCAAAATTAAATATGACTCCCAGGCTTGATTTATATAGCACACTCATACTGGTGAATTTGTTTTACTTATCAATAAATTCGTTTCCTAACAGATTGTGTATTATCTAATCTAGAAATTTATATTTAGGCTTTTCCTGCCTTCAATTAGCAAGCAGATATCCTATACTTTTATTTAATGGTTTTACAAGAAAGTAAAGAAATTTACATTTATTTACTTATTTAATTTTATTCTCTAGGAAAATTTAAATAGTCAGCAATCTTCTAACTACACTAATGGAAGCGTCAGGGGACTGTGGATAATCCCAATTCATACAGACAGAAGGTCTTTTAAACAAGGAAAGGTATTATGAGCATCCAACAGTATTTCACTGAAGAAAAAGCAAAATGCAACAGAAAAAAAAAAAAAAAACAACAGCTTATTTGTTTCCTAGGGCTGTTATAACAAGTTAACAGAAACTTGGTAGCATAAGATAAGAAAAATGTATTCTCTAGTTCTGCCATAAAGCCTTCTGAATTCATTCTGATGTATTCCAGAAGTCTGAAAATTAAGGTATTGCCAGGTCTGTGCTCCCTCTGAAGTTTATAGGAGAAAATTCCTCCCCTGCCTTTTCTGGTTTCTGGTGCTCCCTGGTGTTTCTTGTTTTGTGGCAGCATATCTCCAGTGTCTGCCTGTTTGTCTTCCCTTTGTGTCTCTGTATCTCAAATCTCTTTCCCTTATAAGGACACCAGTCACTGGATTTAGAGCCCACTCTAACCCTGGAATGAACTCATTGTAAGTTCCTTAACTTAATCATATCTACAAAGACCCTATATTCGTAAATAAGGTCACATGCATTGATACTGGGGTTTATAACTTAAGCATATCTTTGGGGGTACAGTCTATTAGAGAGAAGAGAGTGAAGATAACGTGAACACACGGATGACCTAGGCCCACATCCCATTTCAACATGAGCTGATTAAATTCTCTAACTTCCAATTTTAACATCTATATTAGGCATTGGCAAACTTTGACCTGCAGGTCAAATCCAGATTCTGTTTTTTAAGTACAGTTTTATTAGAGCAAAGCCTCCACTGTTTGCTTAAGCATTGCCTATGTCTATTTTCACACTACAATAGCAGAGGTGACTGGTTATGACAGAAGCCCTGTGGCTCATAAAATTGAATATATTTCCTGTCTCAATCTTTATAGACCATATTTGCACTCCTTCATCTATAAAATGGGGATAAGTTCCTACTGCATCAGATTATGTGGAGGATCAAATGAGAGCACTACATAATGCTGACGTCACAGTGCACACTTCATAAAGGATAACTTCCTGATTCTAATACAGAGGCTCAGTGCCATGATGGATAATAAATAGGCCTTAGAAAGGCTGATATCAAGATGAATATGTATTACTTGTGGCATTATCTGATGCCTGATAATGAATCTCTCTAGGCTTCACTTTTCTCATCTGTAAAATGGAGATAATGATCACATCTACTACAAGAATCGCTCTCTAGATCAGAGGGTCTGGGAAAAAAGAGATTAGGTATTCCTGCTACTACTATTGACCTCCAACAAAATGAGAATAACATCATCTTCAATATCTGAGGGAGGTAGGATGAGTTCCACCTCAATAAATACCATACAGAAAAATACCCAACATCTTAAAGTCTTCCAAGAATAATATTTACTTCCTGAGGTGAAAATCTCTGTGGAACGCAGGGAAGGGTAGAGTGTTCCTATGAATTTTTGTCTATTTGTTGATCCAACAAATTGATCATGCCATGATTAACATTTGATATATGGTCATCAATAGTTTAAGTAATTTTAAATAATCAACAAAATTATTTAAAATGTTAAACAGAGCCTGAAGGACACTGTGGAAGGGGATGAGGTCATAATACCTTGAAGAAAAACACTGAACTCATTATCAAACCCTAACTCTTCCCAGTCATGTTCCTCTTCTCATGTTCCCTATCTTGCTTCTACATAGAAGTCCAATCTCTTTGCAATGACTCACAGGGATTTCATAAATCTTTGCTTCCATTGCTTTAAGGGTATGTGCAATTCTATAACTTCACACTGATCAACATGTGGTAATAATCTCACACAGTGGTGACTAAAACTCAGAAAGTGTCAAAGACAGTTTCCTTGGTTTGCCTCCTAATCTTTGCAAACATGTTTTATGTGGATCTATTTTTAGTTATTATTTTCTTAAAGATGAACATTGATCACTGAGGGCACAAGCAAGACCACCTCCTGTGCCAACTATCTAAGCAGAATATGCCTGAAACAATAGGGTATGGCCAATGTGGTTAGTAAGCCTTTTCATTTTATCAGCTTTATTTTCTTTTTTAAAAGTCAGGCCAGAATTTAAGGCATTAAGGTATAGCTATACATATTTTAAGTACAGTTCTGGCCCAGGAAATTGAATTATTCTGAGGTTAGAGTGTACTTCATACTATTCATGCTAGTGTTTCCAAATGATGATTTCAAGAAAATTGGATAAAATTGAGATAAAATTTTCAATTCTTATCATTCAAGAAAACTGAGTACCATCTACACTATATTAGGGTATGAATTTTTGCTTTGCTGCTGTTTAAAATAACCCAGTGAAACCAATTCATCCATATATAAAACTCAATGACACAATATCTAGGCTACAGAGGTAAAAATTTGGTTCTGGCTTTAATTCCATAAGACACTCAAATCTAAATGTAGGGAAAGGTAAAATAGAAAGCATAAAGAGAAAAGAGTTGGAGAAAGAAAAATATGATCTTCATTTGTTTTAGCTAGCTTTTTAATGGCTGTGACCAAAAGGCCTGACAAGAACAACATAGAGGAAGAAAAGTTTATTTGGGGCTTATAGTTTCAAAGTTCTCAGTCCACAGATGGCTGATTCCATTGCTCTGCCCAAGGTGAGACAGAACATCATGGCGGAAGGTTGTAATGAAGGAAGGCAGCACAGGACATGACAATCAGGAAGCAGAGAGAGACTAAGTTTGGCTCACCAGGGACAAAATATATACCCCAAAGGTGTGACCCCAGAGAACTACGTCCTCCAGCCACACCCTACCTGCCTAAAGTTAGCACCTAGTTAATCTTTATCAATGGGTTAATGCATTGATTATGTTATAGCTATCATAACCCAATCATTTCATCTCTGAAATTTCTTGCATTGGCTCACACATGATTTGGGGGGGAACACCTCATATCTAAATGTCACACTGTTCAAAGGTTACCAACAATTAACATTTTAATGTGTTTCTCTTTTTTGATTATTTTCCTGCTTAAATGTTTATGTGAAAATTATATTTATATTAGCCATCTAGTGATACAACACAAAAGAGCTTTGTAGGACTGTTCATAACAGTGCTAGCTGATTGTCTTATAGTTGAATGAAGCCTAAATAATTTATCACTAATAAGAAAGAAATATAAAATGCTGAGTACAAACAGCACTAACTATACAGTTACCCCCAAAGAAAAAAAACTAATGTATCTATAGTACCATGAATAGAGGAATTTAAATATGCTGATCAGGAGATAAGCTCTGGAACCAAATTTTATGGATGAGAAACCACGTCTGACATGCCCTTAACCTGCTTCTTTGTTGATTTTCTTTATTGTATCATAGTATACCTGTTTGAGGGCTCCTAAATGTCAGGCATCAAATTAAAAGGCTTCTGCTCAGGAAAAAGAAACAATTGATAGTATAGAGAGATCCTACAGAGTGGGAAAAAACCTTTCCAGTTACTCTTTTGACATAGGATTAATATTGAGACTATATAAAGAACTCTAAAATCTTTACGCTAAAAAACAATTAACCCTATCAATAAATGAATGAGAGAGAATTTTTCTCATAATAAGAAATTCAAATGACCAACAAATATATATATATATTTCCACATCTTTACCCATGAGGGAAATGCTAATCAAAATTACACTGAAATTCCATTTTACTCCAGTTATAAAGACAATCATCAAGAATACAAGTAATAATGAATACTGGAGAGGATGCAGGGAAAATGGAACACTTATACACTGTTGGTGCAATTGTAAATTAGTACAACTCCTATGGAAATCACTGTGGAGGTTCCTCAAAATGCTAAAAATTGAAATGCCATATGACCTTGCTATACCCACTCTTCAGGATTCTTCCAAAGTAATTAAAGTCAGCAACACCATAGAGATACATGTATACCCATATGTTTATAGCAGCACAATTCACAGTAGCCAAGTTTTGGAACTAGCCTATGTATGTTTGACAGACAAATGAATAAAGAAAATGTGGCATAAAAACACAATGGAATTTTATTAAGTTATCAAGAAAAATGAAATTGTGTAATTTGAAAAAAAAAGTGGATGGAACTGGAGAGCATCTTATTGAGTGAAATAAGCCAGCCTCAGAAAGCCAAGGGTTTTATGTTTTCTCTTGCATGTTGAATTTATAGAGAAAAGAATTAAAAATAAAAAAAATAACCTCATGAAGATAGAAGGGAGACCAAGAGGAAGGGGTCCAGTGGGACAGAGGAGGAGAAGAAAAAGTGAGGTACTGAGAAATGGAATGGATCAAATTATGTTATCTGCACACACAGATCATGTCACAATAAAGTCCGCTATTATGCATAATTCAATATACCAACATAAATAAATAAATACATAAATCATATGTACCTGATACTAATGGAGTAAACATTGTTAATAAAGAGAGCATTTAAAGATATCATATATTATTGCTGGGCTTAAAAGCACATGCCTGTAATTGTAGCCATTCAGGAGGCTAAGGCAGGAGGATCACAAGTTCAAAGCTAGCCTCAGCAATTTAGCAAGGCCCTAAGCAATGTAACAAGACTCTTTCTCAAAAGAAAAAATTAAAAAATGAGCTAAGGATATGGCTCAAATGTTACGGGCCCCTGGATTTAATTCCTGGTGCAAAAAAGAAAGCAAGCAAGAAAGATATCACATATTATAAATGCTCAATAAATGTTAGCTATAATCATTTATCAGAAAGAAAACCACATGAATGGATATAACACTTGTAGATTAAACCAAAAGTTAAATAATTGCATGTAAATAACTTATTTAGATCTATATATCGAGTATACCATTTATATAAATAGATGAAGATTGAATTGGAGGTTATCAATTAAATATGAGGGGAACTAATAGGATTAGAGATATATAGTGAAAGGGAAAATTATGAAATTGAATTGCAACTAAAAGGAAGCTATGTGTGAACTGAAGTAGACAGTGTGCAGCAACTGATATCCTCTCTTAGGACTTGTAAGGCAAGACACTGAGACTATGGCAGAGACAAGGGAAGAAATGGAAGGCAAAGATTCATAAGCAAGATTCAGAAGACCAAAAGATACAGAGATGTGAGCAATAATCAAGGCTGAGCCAGGAGCCATTATATATCTCCTAGTGAGACAGACGGGGGTTTTTCTTTGCTTTCTGAGCTCCCTGAGTATCCAGCAATGGGCACCAAGACCTGAGGTTACTTCAGTGAGTGTTCTACTTTGAAATTAAAAATAGCCTTATAATTCATCAGTTTGATTAGGTACTCCACAGAGAACATTGCCCAGGGATGTGATAAAGCACATTTGTTCAACTTGAGACATAAAACATAAGGACACAGAAAGCTATTATAATGACCTTCAAGATAATTGTTGTTATTTTTCTTCTTCGCAATGCCCTGCAGGGGACAATGAGAGGGGCCACATTGGAGAAGACAGTGCAGTAGACCCTTCATATCTACAGGTTCTATATCCAGGGATTCAACCAACAGCTAATCCAAAATAATTGGGAGAAAGATCACATCTGTTCTGAACTTATTGAGACCTTTTTATTTGTCATCAGTCCCTAAACAATACAACAGCTATTTATATAGCATTTATATTGCATTAGGTAGTATAAATAATTTAGAGTGATTTAAAGTATACAGGAGGATGTGTGTGGGTTATATTCAAATACTGCCTTATTTTATATAAAAGACTTGAGCATCCTTGGAATTGTGTATTGGTGGGTGTCCTGGAACCAACCCTATATGAATATTGAGGGCTGTATTTTAAACATCTCTGTGAATGAAGATTCACCATTCCACTACTTTATATTACATGAAGAATATGAAAAATAGATTTCTTACAATGTGGCACCAGAGTAAAATGGGGCTCTGTGGACCTGAGGTCTATTTCTGGTAAATAGATATTATAAAATAGCATAAGCAACTGACACAATACCTAACACAGCACATCCTAAAACAACAACAACATCATCAACAATATCATGGCTCTAATAATCAAAAGAAGGCCATCAAAACTTATCAAATTAATTATCTGCTAATTCTATTATATAATGTAAGTGAGAAGGAATATAACTGGTGAAAAACCTGAATTGTAGCTCTTGGGACTATATACTCTTAGATATAGGGACAAAGGAAATACAGGTAGTATTAACATTTATTTTTCTTAGAAAAAAGCTTTGAAAAAGAAAAGGAAGAGGAGCATGAAAAGTAATGTTTTCAGTGTAGACAGTACTGAAAATTATAGTTAAGATTTTTAGGCAATGGAATCTAATGGGCCTCCCGGCAAATGGTTGAGTGCATCTTAAACAGAGGAAAAATGTGTTTTGCAATTGATCTGAATTGTAGGGCCTTAAGCCAAACCCGGAAAAGAAGAGGGCAAATGGACAGATAAAAGTATCAAACTGAGAACAAGACTTGAATGAAGAGGAATGAAGGTGCAAATTGTCATAAGTGGAAAATCAAGTAGAAAATGCAGAACAAAACTACAGTCACTATTATCCATATACCAACACAAAGAATGTGGAAAATAAACATAGTGAAGCAAAGATTGAGATCAAATCTGTAGAAGATATATTCTGCAATTACATCCCCACGTTAAAAGGTCTGCTTATTGAACAGCATCAGTACCTGCTAGGAACTATGGGCTGGCAAAAGACCCATTCTCCTTGAAAGTTATATAACAGCCTCAGTTTCAAATCATGGAGACATTACCTTTGCCAAGAAAATTTTGGCCTAACCAGAAGTATAGTGTTACAGGGGCTTCACACAAACCTATTGCAGTATCAGATTCTGAAAAATTATAAAGAACTTGTGTTTTGATAAAGAAGTGGGTATCAGGTATCAAAATGGTCTCAGGTCAAGTCAGAGAAAGTCATCTGATTTCTTTTTACTGGGTTACTACACTGGTAGAAAAGGAGAAAAAGAAGGCTATCAGCAGGAAGAAATCTGACAGAAATTCTCCTGATACTCTCACAAACAAATGTAAGGAGCTAGATGGATTTTTGTAGCTCCCCAAAACATGTTGATTAATGGATCAGGGCCATCCTGAGAGATGTCTCTCTGCAACCGAATGCTGATGGGAAATACTTGGTCCTATTTTGTTCAACGTTTTGATTAACAACTTGGATAAAGACACAGATGGCATGCTTATCAAATTCTGGGATGATATAAAGCTGAGAGTTATAGCTAATACGTTGGATGTCAGAATCAAGATTTAGAGCTCTTAACAAGCTGGAATAACAAGCTGCAACTAATGTGAAAAGGAAGACAGGTAAAAGCACAGTTCTCCATAATGGTACCCAAAAGGCACCTGAACACTCAGAATAGAGAATACAAAATTTTATAGCAGTTCCTAAAAAACAGAATGTAGGAATTTTTTTTTTCAATGCAAACTGAAAATGCATCTATAGTCACTTTACCAATTAAATTATTCATTGTATTAATTTTAATGTAAATATCATTTATCAAGAAGTATTTGAGATGGCTTACAAAACAAATCATGTGTAAAAGTAGTATTCAAATGGCCCAAAGTAGGAAAATATAGTACAATATTGCAAATATTGTGTTCCCATTTATTCACAAGATGTTATTTGAGCCTCCCCGACCAAAAGCATTCTTTACCTATTATCTGCATCTTTCATTTTTTTCCCCACATCACATTTTCTTTCATTGAGTGGTCTTCTCTGTTTACCAACTTAAATTTTGTCCTCCATTCTTTGTTATTCTCTTGTATAACCCCAGTCATTTTGGTCATGGCATTTAAGGTAATTTCAAATTATGGATCCTGTGTATATATTTTCTTGATATGTCAACTACCAAACTTCACAGAAGTCACATTTTTAAAAATGTTTATTGGTACATTATAATTATACATAATAGTCCCTTGTTTAAAACAGTGTTTAACCCTGTGTAACCAAACTATAGTCCTTGGCACACAGTAGGTGTTCAATATATATGCCCTACTTTAACAAGTGAAAGAGCCGAGAATTCAGAACTAACAATCTGGAAGAGGATAATAACGTGCAAAGAGATAAAGCCTGATATAATCATATTTCACATGAAGGTACTAGTAAATTTTCTGTGAGAGGATAGAAACCATCTGGTGAAGCTGGAGAAAAGGCTTTCTAAAACAAATAACTTGGGTTAGGGCTCAAAAGATGAGTAATGGTTGACCTTAAAAAGGTTTAGACACTGAGCTGAGGAAAGAACACAGATAAAGGGATAGAGTCAGGGAAGGACAGACGGTGTGTGGGGGACATGGGAGGAAGTCCAGTATGACTGCAGCATATGGTACAGGAAACATGCTCCGAAATGACATGGGGACACTGTGTTCTCTCTACTATCATTTAAATGTTTGTTGCCAAATGGAAACATATTGAAGAAAACTGAGCACAGTGACAAAAGGAGCTAGAAACTGTCATATGAATCAGAGCACAAAAACTCGGGGCATTTAGCCTGAAAATGAAAACATTTGTAAGTAGAGGAGGCATTACATACATTTTCAGGTTTCTGAAATGTTCTTATGTAGACCGTGTTTTAGATTCAATTGAATACAGTTAACTTGAAACCAAGGCGTAGATGGAGCTATATTTAAATATAACAAATAGATATTCTTCCAGTTTTAGAGCTAATCAGCTGAGTTTTGTAGAAACAGCTCCTATGGAATTTTAAGCAGACTTTCCCAACACAATCTCAAATCAAACTACTTCTTCCCACATCTACATCATACTTATCACCTACCTTGCCATCTATAACTATTCTAAAACCTATATCTCAAATCTATAATCAAAGAAAAAGAGAATTTTTTTCTTTTGACTTCAAATATGTTAGTCTTTTTCTCATCTCTAGTAATTGTTCTGTGCAGTGTTCAAATCATCCAAAAATTTTCCTCGTTTTCTACTCGTAAACTAGATCTTCACCCTTGTCAGTGTTACTATCCATCTGTAACTCAGTTTTCAATTATTCCTGGTCCCATCCTAGTTCTGCACCTCCAGTCACTGTCATCCTCTGGACTTTCAGAAACTGTTTTCCTCCCCATCCCCCCAGTCTCTGCCTTTTTCTACTTTCATGGGGACACCCTCACCAGCCCCCAGTTCCTCTTCCTCCCCTGGCTGGTTTCTCTAACTTTAATCTTATCTAATCTAACCTCAACCATGAAGTCAGAATTCTTCTCATCAAAAAAGCATGGAATCCAATAACAGCCCAGTTAATGCCTCTACTATATTCTAAAGCAGCAGGGTTTTTCTCTTTAAATATTTTTTACACCTTTATTTTTATGTGGTGCTGAGGATTGAACCCAGCACCTTGCATGTGCTAGGCGAGTGCTCTACCACTGAGCCCCAACCCCAGCTCCAAAGCAGCAGTTTTGAAGCAGTTTAGGTTTTAAAGAATCCGTGAGAGAGATCAAGATACATGGGGCAAAGGCTCCTGAATGTCTTGAGTGTACCCAGGGGGCAACCCTTAGGATGTCTTCTAGGTAAAGATTACTGGGTAAGTGTATCACCAGAGTAAAAAACGCTGAGAATTACTGGCCTAAAGTTGAGTTATGTTGGCATCAGCAGCTATTTTTCAGAGGAAAGTCAATTTTAAGTTTAATAATTTAAAATTTTGTGTATCTCTATGACGTAGCTTATGTCATAGAGACATGAGGAAGCTATGCTTAGCTTTATGTTGATACACACTGAAAGAAATTTTATCATAACCTTGATTTGTAGATAACAGTAAAGCTATGTTAGAAATTAGTCCCTTAAAAATGAGTTCAAATGTTACTCAAGTAGAGGAAAAATAAAACTGACTTGAATAATGAAATCTGTTCAACATATGAGCTCCTAGCCAAGTTAATTCCCTACCTAGTCTTCTCTATATATGCTACTCACACTTGTGATAGTCTGTGTTATTAAACCACAATTCCCACTTCCTTCCTTCAAGACTCAGATTAAAGCCAGGCACTATGAAGCACACCTGTAATCCCAGCTACTCATAAGATTGAGGCAGAAGAATCACATGTTCAAGGCCATACTTAGAAACTTAGTAAGACCTTGTATCAAAAATGAGATGTGGTTGAGCAATTGTCTAGGATGCTTGAGGCCCTAGGTTCAATCCCTAATACTGAAAATAGGAGAGAAAGAGACACTATTTTCATATTTCTCCTCAGATATAGTCCACATTTTAAATTAATTAACAAATCTATTTTTATCATAAAAAATTTCCCAGAAAATACTTTGAGTCCAAATACCTAGTGCCAATAAGTGTGAACATACATATGTGTGCATGTGTGTGTATAGTTTTGCCGTGATCTCCTTGCTTTTGGTGTCATATCTAAAAAATCAATAAGACAAATATCACAGAGATTCCCCCCCCCTTTTTTTTTCCTTTTAGAAGTTTTATGTTTCAATCTGTGAGGTGAACAGACAGCCTACATCCTGGGAGCAAATTTTTACCCCTCACACATCAGAGAGAGCACTAATCTCTAGGATATATAAAGAATTCAAAAATCTAAGCACTGAAAAAACAAATAACCCAATCAACAAATGGGCCAAGGACCTGAACAGACACTTCTCAGAAGAGAACATAAAATCAATCAACAAATATATAAAAAAAAATGCTCATCATCTCTAGCAATCAGAGAAATGCAAGTTAAAACTACTTTTAGATATCATCTCACTCCAGTCAGAATGGCAGCTATCATGAAGACAAACAACAATAAGTGTTGGCGAGGATGTGGGGGAAAAGGTACACTTATACACCTTTGGTGGGATTGCAAATTGGTGCAGCTAATATGAAAAGCAGTATAAAGATTCCTTGGAAATCTGGGAATGGAACCACCATTTGACCCAACTGTCCCTCTCCTCAGACTATACCCAAAGGACTTAAAAACAGCATAGTACAGGGACACTGCCACATCAATATTTATAGCAGCACAATTAACAATAGCTAAACTGTGGAGCCAACCTACATTCCCTTCAGTGGATAAATGGATAAAAAAAATGTGGCATATATACACAATGGAATAAAATCATGGCATCTGCAGGTAAATGGATGGCACTGGAGAAGATAATGCTAAGTGAAGTTAGCCAATCCCCAAAAAACAAATGCCGAATGTTTTCTCTGATATAAGGAGGCTGACTCATAGTGAGATAGGGAGGGGGAGCATGAGAGGAATAGATGAAGTGTAGAGAGGGAAGAGGGGAGGGAGGGAAAGGGAGGAGGCAGGGGATTAGCAAGGATGTTAGAATGTGATAGACATCATTATCCAAAATACATGTATGAAGACAAAAAATTGGGTGTCAATCTACTTTATATACAAACAGATATGAAAAATTGTGGTATATATGTATAATAAGAATTTTAATGCAAAAATATAACAAAGTACATATATAAAGACATGAGTTGGCATGAACATACTTTATATACAAAGATATAAAAAACTGTGCTTTATATGTGTAATAAGAATTGTAATGCATTCTGTCGTGTATTTAAAAAAATAAAATCAATTAAATAAAAAAGTTTTATGTTTCAGATCCAATGTTCAAATCTTTAATCTACTATGAGTTTATTTCTGTGTATGATGGAAGATAAGAATTCACTCTTGTTCTGCATGTGGATATCTGGTTTACCCAACACTATTTACTGAAGAGACATTTTTTTTTTTTTTTTTGGTCCACTGTATATTCTTGGCACCTTTGTGGAAGATTAGAAGAGTATACATATGTAGGTTTATTTCTAAGCTTTCCATTTTGGTACAAAGGTTGATATATCTGTTTTTAGGCTGATACCCTACTGGTTTGATTACTTTTGTTGTGAAAAATGTTATTAGAATTTTGCTAGCAGTTGCATCAAATCTGTAAACCACTTTGGGTAGTATGGGCACTTTGACAATGTTGGTTCTTCTAATCCTTGAACGTAGGATATCGTTTCATTTACTGTGTTATCTTCAATTTCTTTCATTAATGTTTTATAGATTCCATTGTAAAGATCGCTTACTTAACTCTAAAATTTATTACTAATAATTTAAAATAACTTTAAAATTTATTACTAATTATCTGCTGCTGTAAACAGATTATTTCCTTAATTCAGTTTTTTTGTATGTAGGTAACAACTTTTTTTTTGGTGGGGGAGGGGTATCTAGGATTGAACCTAGAGGTTTTTAACCACTGAGACACATCCCCAGCCCTTTTTTTATGTTTTATTTAGAGGTTGGGGTCTGACTGAGATGCTTAGAGCCTCATTAAGTTGCTAAAGCTGGCTTTGAACTTGCAATGCTCCTGCCTCAGCCTCCCAAGCCCCTGGGATTACAGGTGTGTGTCACTGTGCCTGGCAACGGTGATTTTTTTTGGGGGGGGGGTGGGGGGGGGAGAGAGAGAATTTTTTTAATATTTATTTTTTAGTTTTCAGTGGACACAACATCTTTATTTTATTTTTATGTCGTGCTAAGGACCGAACCCAGCGCCCTGCGCATGCCAGACGAGTGCGCTACCGCTTTAGCCACATCCCCAGCCCCACAATAATTTTTATATGTTGATTTTTCACCACTGAGTATCATGATAGCTGTGGGCTTGTATAATGCCCTTTATTGTATTGAGTTCATTCTTTCCATAGTTAATATTTTTAGAATTTGTGTCATGAAGGATGTTGAGTTTTGTCAAATTCTTTTTCTGTCTCTTGAGATCATCATGATTTTTATCTTCATTCTGTTAATCTGGTGTCTCACATTGATTAATTTGTGTATATTGAAACATCCTTGCATCACAGGTATACATCCCACTGGATCATGGTATATGATCATTTCGAGGTGCTATTAAAATTGGTCTATTAGTATTTTGTTGAGGATTTATGAATCTATGTTCATCAGAAATATTGACCTATAATTTTCTTTTCTTTTAGTGTACTTTTCCATATTGGTGTCAGAATAATGCTAGTCTCCATTTCCATCCAGTCTTCATAGGATCCCTTGGAACACATAACTTTTTAATTTTGATGTAGTCTAATTTATTTTTTCATTTTTTGCCAATGCTTTTGGTGTAGTGTCAAAATACTCTGCCTAGCCCAAACCAAAATATAGTGTTGACAAGCCTGGTGGCACATACTTGTACTCGAGTGACCATAGCAGGAGGATTGCAAGTTCAAGGCCAGTTTGGGCAATTTAGTGACACCTTGTCTCAAGAATAAAAGAAAATGGACTGCAGATATAGCTTAATGGTAGAGCACTTGCCTAAAATATTCAAGGCCTTGGGCTCAATTCCTAGTACAATAAAAAAAATAAATAAATAAAAGAAAAAGCTAGTGCTTAGCTTTAGCAGACACTTTGCCTGTGTTTGAAATGGTAGAGTGATGAATAGCCACAATTCCTCCTTCTAGAGTACACAGTCCTCTGTGGAGGAATGAACTATCAATCTATCAATAAGGCTGGTAAGAGGGAAAGCTCTGAGGTTAGAGATCTGTATTTTGTGGAAAGGAATAAAGCCAATAAGCCTAGCTCTTAGTAGGTTTTAGTGGTTGGGGAAAAGCTGCCTGGTAAGACCATCTATGGTTTTTCAGAGAGGGTAACTAACATTTTTAATGGAAATCCAGAAAGAATATTAGGAATCCACTAGAAATTAGGTTGTGGATGGGGATGATTAAATTCACAGTATAGGGAAATTGACTGTTATGTTTTTTTTTTTAATTTTTTATTGTTGGTTGTTCAAAACACTACATAGTTCTTGATATATCATATTTCACACTTTGATTCAAGTGGGTTATGAACTCCCATTTTTACCCCATATACAGATTGCAGAATCACATCAGTTACACATCCATTGATTTACATATTGCCATACTAATGTCTGTTGTATTCTGCTGCCTTTCCTATCCTCTACTATCCCCCCTCCCCTCCCCTCCCCTCCCCTCTTCTCTCTCTACCCCGTCTACTGTCATTCATTTTTCCCCCTTGTATTATTTTCCCCTTTCCCCTCACTTCCTCTGGTATGAAATTTTGTATAACCCTGAGGGTCTCCTTCCATTTCCATGCAATTTCCCTTCTCTCTCCCTTTCCCTCCCATCTCTCATCCCAGTTTAATGTTAATCTTCTTCTCATGCTCTTCGTCCCTACTCTGTTCTTAGTTACTCTCCTTATATCAAAGAAGACATTTGGCATTTGTTTTTTAGGGATTGGTTAGCTGACTGTTATGTTTTAAGATATGCAACGACTAGAGACTGCTGGAGTTCAATGGAGGTAGATGAAGAATGAGACTTCAGGGGTTAAAAAGGGTAAAGTCTTGCTAACGGGTCTGGATATAATGAGTTGTTAGTGTTGCTACTTAGAGTTTAAAATTTATGAGAGTGATAAATATATTTGCCTTTTGGAAAGGTTCTTTTACAGGAATAGGAGAAAAGATGACAAGAAGAAGTGCTGATGAGGTCAGTAGGTGTGTGTTTTATTTAGCTTTTTTTGCTGATTTTACCAAAATGCATAACAAGAACAACAGGAGGAAAACTTTATTTGGGGGTCATGGTTTCAGAGGTCTCAGTCCATGGATGTCTGACTTCAAGGGCCCAGAAGAAAGCTATTCCCCTCGTGGCAGGATCAGAAATTAGAGGGTGGGAGGAAGACCTGACAGAGAAGGTGAACCCTTCCAGGGCACACCCCAGTGACCTACTCCTCTAGCCCTGCACCACCTGCCCAAAACCACCACCAAATCAGTCCATTCAAACTAGGATAGACTGATCAAGTTGCAGTTCTCAGAATTCAATCACTTCACCTCTATTACTGAATGTGCAGAAACACATGTGAGGGAGACACCTCACATCCAAATCATAACAACAGTCAGCCACTGCAGAAAATCTACACAAATCTAACAGTAACCATGAATGTTCCTTGGGAATTGTCTTTGACAGGATTACTTCCATTTCCCCTCTCTTTGCCCTTCCACAAGACTCCCCCCTCCAATCCTCTTGCAAAGACTATGTCCCTTTTATATTCTTAATTAAGTGGAATTCTTAATTATAAAAAGAAGCTCCACTAAATATCATTACCTAATATAATATAGTATTATTACCTAATGTTAGGTATTGATAATAATACCTAACATGATTTAGGATGTTAATTGCTAAATAATCTTTCTTTAGATTTATAGAACTGAGACTATCTGGTGACCCTCAGATAACAATAAAATATGTAAGGCCTCTCTTTTATTCTTTTAGTCTTGTACATCAACTAAGATAAAGCATGTAAATTGCTGTGAGACTTAACTTGTGGAAAAGTGATATGTCTGTCTGAAAAGAAAGAAAAGAACTAGCTCCAGGAGGTAGTTCTCCAGGAAGGCTGCTCCAGGTAGCTCCAGGAAGGCTGCTCAGCATGCAGCCTTCCTGCCCTGCTCCTCCTTCCTCTCTTGTGAAGACCTAACAGCCCCCTCCCTCTTCCAAGGTGCCAGCCTTTGAACACACCTGATTTTTTCCTACCTACTCTCATTTCCCAAATATTGGCTTTGGAGCAATAAGCAGCCTGAACTTTAGTTTAGTAAAAAGGAACAGCCTGAAGGCAAGCAAGGGGGATGGAGAAAAATGGAAAAGAAAAGCACCCCTAAAGTAGCAATATTATATAAATTTTACTTAAAAATCATATTAAAATCATGTTAAAACAAAAAAAAAACATAAAAAGCAAAATATCAATGTGAAAAATATTCTTCATCTTTCAAATTTATGTTTTCTTGACCCAGGCATGATTATTCCTACTTGAGTAGTGATTTGAAGAGATTTTCAGCATCTTAGAAAACATAAGAGTATATAGGATTTGGTAAACAGGTCATTTAGCAAAGTCATTGATGACTAAAACATTTCTCTTTCTGCAAGAGAAGGTGATTTCTAATCATCTGGTCACAGCTGGGTGATTGATTGATGAGGAGAGCTCCCAATAGTTCAAAAAGTTTGTCTCTTCTTTGGTGTCCACAAATCTTTTCCAAAGTACTTTATAAAATAATCTCTTAATCACCTATCTCAAGAACCATGGAATCTGCAGTCCCTGAACATGTTTTCCCTGTGCAGCCCAGCCCAAATAAACCTGTTCATATGTAGCTATAACTGAAATAGTTCAATTATACAAAATTAACACAGAGATGATACAAACTTACTAATGTATTAATATTTCCCATGGATTGCAAATATATAACCTATATTGTTCTTTAAATCACGAAGAGATTTTCCACTGATTTTTGTTTGTTTTCCAATACTGGTGATTGAACTCAGGGCCTCAAACATGCTATGCAAACACTCTCCACTATCCCCAAATAAAAGATTCTTTGATGATGATGATGGTGATGATTTTGATGTCTATTATCCACATACCTTATGTATGACATTAAATTAATTAAATTATAATAAAGTTAAGCAGCAAATGGTAAGTTATTTCTGGTTGAAATATTTATGAGTATAATTAATTACCTATCAAAGCCAATCATAATTTATCTGGAATTTGGTATAACACAAATTACATTTCATTTTACTATTTGATGAATTAAAGTTTATTCACATAGTTAACACTGGGTTTTTGGAGTATGGGTTTTCCTATATTCATCCATTATTTATCCACTTGTAGCAATGCAATTTATTTCCTTTAATCCCACACCATATAAAAAGGGCAAAACAGAGCCAGATTTTCTGTACTGTTCGTCTAACCACATATTGTATGACTGACTTCTCTATAGATCTGCTTTTCTTATACACAGCTATTCTACAAAAAAAAAAAAAAAGATTTTAACACACACAATCACACACAAGCACATATATATACACTTTAAAACTTTTATATAGTCATATGTATTGAGGAGTCACCGTGTCTAAAATAGTCCTTTTATTCATTCAGCCAACACCTGCTGAGGGCCTTTGAGAAACAAGACACTATGTTAGGTAGTGGGGATGGAAAAATAAACATGGTTCTGTCCTGAACTCCAATGAGCTCCAAATTTAGTAAGAGAAATAGACATATATATGGAGAATTTCTAAAAAATAAAGCTAAATATAGTCCTAATGAGAAGCACAAGAGAAGAAGAGGCAATGCTTCCTGAAATAGAAAGCACCTGATCTTACTCACAATATGAGGATCTTGAGAAAGAAGTGGCATGTCAGCTAAACTATATACCCTTGGGAACTCTTAAAGTCCCACTAAGGAGTAAGTATGAAAGCAGAGACAGATGAAGACTGCAAACAGGCCAGTGACATGGTCCCATTTACATTTTAGTATGATGATTGTTGTCTATTGGCATGATAGATATTAGGTGACTAAGTCAAGACAAAATAATATATCATTCACTACCAATAGATAGTAATGTATAGCAAGAGAAAAGGAAAAGCTTGAGAGATAGTTAGGAAATAAAAAAATATTAAGAACTAATGATTCAGTCCTGCATTTACTATCATGTATTGTCACTATTTATTACTGATAATGAATAATTAAAAATAAGTACATAATATGTCAGTAAATACCAAGAAATAGAATAAAGACTGTTAAGGGGAAAATGAAGAGATGAAGTGGATTATTTTGTTAAAGGAGTTAGACTTGACATGAGCAGATACTGAGTGAAAACATGAATGAAAGGCGAGATAAAGAAAGAGAGAAGAATGTAGTGAATTGGGGCATATGGTGCTGTGTGTCTCATTCTTTGGCAAAATTCTGTAGTAAGAGACATAATTGGAAGTAACTCACCTCAAGTACCTTAATGTAGGCACCTGCTATTTTGCTGCCAAAACAAGGTAGTCCCCAGGCAACAAAAAGGTGGGAAATATGCCATGGACTTTATCATCAGTCAGTGATGTGGTTCGTTAGCCATCCACAGTAGATGACAAAAATAGATACAAACCTCACTTTTAAGTTTTTTTCTAAATAGAGTGCAATATTAATATTTGCCCCCACAGTGATTTTCTTAAGGACAAACAGACTTGGCTGTAATTATCTGGATTTCAATTATTGGTATTAAAATGGATGATTCAGAATTTTGAGGTTCTGTTCTATAGCCAAATGTGCCAGATGGAATGTGTAAGATACCTGGGCATGAGGAATAACTGTTCTCCTGGGGAAGTTTGCCTGATATCATCCTGGGAAATCCCATGTATGTCTTCCAAATGCAAATGGAAGACCAAGTCCATATAAGAGCTTTAAAAGGCAAAGCATGTACAATTCAACTGAAAGAATCAGACTAGGGTCACTATTCTGTGCCTCAGTTTGTCTAAGATAAACATATAATTCTTAATACACAATATTTAACACATAGAAATACTATGTATTAGTTACCATTAAAATTTTCTTTCCTTGATCAATAGGAATGTATCACATCCCCACAGGTGACACAACAGTGTTTTCATTCACGCTTTTAGAAAATCCATTTTTGAAAAGATATGCTATAAAAGCATCTTGACACAAATACCATAAAAGTTATGACTCTAAAGTAAATTTTGATTAAAGAACTATTGTCATTTGGTGAAAATCTTTTAGAATTCCCTAATAGCTTTTGCTATTGTACTGCAAATTGGTTGATTATAACTATCTCTTCTTCCCTGAAGATATTTTCATTTCTAACCTGAAATATTTTTCAAAATTAAAACACACACATTCAAATCCATGGAAAATTAGAAACAAATGAAAGATGACTTATAAAAAGGTGATTTGCATTTGGAATAATCTTGTCAATTTATCAATTCTATCTTTAGACCACACCTTCAAGCCAGTTCTCCAAATCTTGATTGCCACCATGGTATTCTAACCTACCACAATGCCTTACCCTAACTGCAGGAATCTCCCAATGACTTCCTTGTCATTCTCCAGAAAGTAGTTAAAAGTGATTTTTTAAAAATATACTTTTAGTCATAGATGGATGGAAGCAATACCTTTATTTATTTACTTACTTACTTATTTGTTTTTATGTGGTGCTTAGGATCAAACCCAGTGCCTCACACATGCTAGGCAAGAGTTCTACCACTGAGCCACAACCCCAGCCCTACAAGTGATCTTTTAAAAACATAAATGGGATTACATCACCCACTCCACTTCCCAGCTGACAACTGTACTTGAATTAGATCGAAACTCCTTGGTTTGACTCAGATTCTTCCTAGATCTTAAACCTTACTTCTCTGTTCATTATTTACAGTCATAGGATTCTGTTATTGTTTTTTGTTTTTTTTTTTAACCAGAGCATCTTTCTTGCCTTTTGTGTTGTAGACATCCCTCTAACTGAAATGACCTTAACCTTATTATGTATTTTTCCCATGGCTACCTCCTCCTCACCCTTCACAACTCAGATTTATGTCATTTAAGTGAGGATTTCCCTAAAGTTTATCTAAAGTCTTTTTTTAATTCAATATCCTCATAACTCATAAAACTTTAAGATTCTTTTTATACATTTGTTTTATTTCAACCCCTCACTATTCAATGAGCTCCACAGGTCCCTAATTTATAATTCTAAGACTGTGAAACCCAAGTTACAGAGATCAGGTTCATAGCAGGTGTTTGGCATATAGGTTCTGGTCAAATGAATGAATAAACATATCAATATGCACATAAAAGCTAAAAAACAGAGTAAAGTCACCAGCTTTGATTTCCTTAAAATGGGTGTATTTCCTGTTCATGAGGTGTTCAATGTTTCTGAAACTCAAATCACTTACAAAAATTCTGTAGACTAACCAGGGCAGTAGAAATAGGGCAACAATGACATTAATTTAAAGAATCACTAAACCTTAAATTGCATTCATATAATAATACGGGTATGTCTTTTTATGAACATTTTTGTTGGTGCATTATAGTTGTACATAATGGTGAAATTTGTGGCTACATACTTGTACATGCACACAATATAACAATTTAGTTTGGCCAATATCATTCTGATATGGGTATGGCTTAAACAAAGATGAATGAATACACTGGCTATAAAGAAGAACTACCATTTATCTGACTGGGACATTAGAACTGAATTCAGTTTGCCATTTTTAGTACTATCGAGAAAGCATTTTAGGACTAAGACTGTCATAGCTAAGACCAAAGTTATATATTTGTCTACATAATTTCCCACTAAAACACAAAATATCTCTTTCCTCTTTAGAATTCCTAACTTATTTAGTCTTAAAAATAAAAGGTAACAACAAAAAGAAAAATGGAGCAGGACATTCATCAGCTACATGTTAGTGATGAGTCTCAGCCTCCTCTACCACCTCTCACCCTTTCCCTACTTAACTTTCATTCCCTCTCCATTCACAGATATATTTCAAATTCCCTTGAGGAATCTTTAAAAAGAGGCAGCTTTCTGATTTATAGCTCATATTTTCCTAGATTGCCTCATCTCATTTCCATTATTTACTTGGGTGTATTTATACCTTGTATTGTGAAAGAGTTAAAATAAACTCTTCACATTGATATTTTATCAACTACATCAAAAGAAATCCAAGGTCTAATGCCTTCCATGTAGCAGGTCAGAGCCCCTCAACCCAAATACCATAAAATATATTCATTTGTCCTGAGTTTTGGTTTTTCTGGGTTAAGTAGAACAACTGTGCTTACCCTTAGTGAACCAGTGGCCAAGAGACCAAGGTGAAGCACAGAGTGAAGAGTCAAACATCCCAAATCATCATAGTGCAATCACTGAGATATGGATGCATGCATTTCATATGTGTGTATTTCATGAGTGGAAGTGTGCTACTGACAAAGAAGAATGAAAAACAATGGAATGACAGAGCTACAGATTCTAGACCTTGGACAAACCTCCTGAGCTGTGTGCCACTGTTCTCATCTGTTACTCCTCATCCATCTCCTTACCAGAGCTGCTGCAGTACGAGGGGTCAACAGGCCTTCCATTTTTATCAGAGCAGGCGATTGCTTGAAAGCGCATGCCTTCTCCACACTCTTTGCTCTCTCCATGTATCCGCAGTCCTCGCTGGGGCTCCCTTTTATCTTCTGGAAGAATGCAATCTGACCAGTTTCCATAAGGTTGGGATATAAATACATCACAAGGACAGAGCTCTGCTTCCACTAGAGGGTACAGGTGAGCATCCTGGCATTTCTCCTTCTTTCTGCTTTTTCCTGTTCCAACAAGAGACATTGATGCATTAATTTCATATAAGCTGTTTTGTTAAGAGTCACTCATATTTTTGCATTTACAAGTCTCAGAATATTAAACCTCAATTCAGATAGATTTTCTTTTTCTTTTGGCTTGAAAATAAATCCTAGGACAAGGAAGAAACTCCAAGGGCAACTGGAAAACTCAAGTTAATTTGAAGATAAAAATAATTTCTTGTGGGAATACAGTACAAAATGCTTAGATGTTTTACACAGTGACTCAAGGACTAGAAAAATTTCTTATTAATTTATTTAATATTGTACTCTCTGTATTCTATTTATAATAACAAATTGATTAACCTTATGTGTATTCTCCTAGAAAATAATGGTTGCCATGAAACAAAAGAGTTCAAGTACTAAATCTCTCTCTTTTTTTTTTTCTTTTCTTACAAGTAAGTTTTTAAAACTGGATCTTAAAATGAGCATAGGGATCATTTCAGCTATGATGGACCAAACTGAGCTCATTTTGGCTCCTGCTATCATATAGCTCAATGTTGACACAAACAATAAATTTAAATAAATGGTCAAAAGATGTTGGATAATCTGAATAAAAGCTATAACGTTCATCCTGAGAGATCCATTTAACTTAAGTATTCTAGAATATAAGTTTACCTTACCAGTTGATTTGATGGACCTTTGAGATATTACCCTGAATTTGAATAATGATAATACAGTATTTTTTCTCAGCTATGAATACTTGATAATCATGTTAAATGGATTCTGATTCAAGCTGTAACTTGATTCAACTATGTTGCCAACACACTTCCTCTAGATTACTAAAAATTTTCCATAATTCTATACTTTGTTTTCTCACTAATAAGCCATTAGCTAGAGTCATCCTGGGTTATAAAAAAAAATGTAGGCAGTTTTATTGGTCAATTCCCAATCTCTAAATGTTTTATAAATGCCTGCTGCAAGTTGATGCATGAGCTCCTTCCTTACTGTCAGATGGTTTGCATCACACACAATTCTGTAGGTGTTAGCTGGATAATAGATTCTATCGTCTGCCATGATGCTTATGTTCATATAAAAAAAAAAAAATCCTGTGAGGCCTGAAGTTCATCAGGTAATAGCTTAATTCATCTTTGAGATGATGTATCCAGTTGCCGCTATCATTAGGAACATTTAGAATAAGCTTGAGAAGTACAGTACAGCCATGAGAAATTACTGTTGAAAGAGATATCAGTCAGTAGTGATTAGTTCCTTGCTATCAGCGAGTAGAATGCCCGAGTCTATACTCTTCACAAACTTTCATACAGTACTGCTCTGAAACTCCCAGTCTCCATCTCCTCAATTTCCACTCTCTTCTTCTTCCACTTAACCTTATATTCTGAAACTGCCATTGCCTTAAAACTACTCTTTCCAAAGTGACGAACAAAAGTGCCACAGGAAACAATTCCTTATCTTTCAGACTTGATCAATAAAAATTCAGCGTTTACTTTGACTATACTTTTAAAATGGCCTTCCAAAGTTTCATCATAATATACTTTTAGCCTTACCCCAAATCCTCACCATCTCTCTAGCTACATTTTTTATTGATTTTTTTTTTATCTGATAACTTTTCTCTTTGTGTATCTCTCTTAACTGATGAAGTTCCTCAAGGGACCAGCTAGGGTCTCTTCTCTTCTGAGCTTACAACTTTATGCTAACTAAAAAGATTTAATTAGCATCTATGTCTCTTAAGTTCCAAATTAATATCTTCCTCACAGGTTGCTTGTGTAAGCTTTCAAGGACCAATTGAAAGTTATGTGACAAAATCTACCACTCTTCATCTTCATTTCACACCACAATCATTTTCTTTCCTCCTGTGCCGCAGTCTGGCTGGGCACAAATGCCGCAGTCTGGCTGGGCACACAATCACGAGCCACCACACAGCTTGTAGATTCAAACAGCAACTCTTTATTCCCGAACTCACACCAGCCGTCTACAATCACGTTCTGGGGAAATCCACGTTCTCTGCCCAAATCCACGTTCTCTGCCCAAATCCAAATCCACTGGGCTTCTATCTCCAAAATATACTGTCTGAATCCCCTGAGAACTCAAGGGGAACTCAGGCAGCAGGATACACCCTATTCCCAGCAGGAATAATCTTAAACCTTAAACCTGGAACCTAAACTGGGAACGCCCTAAACAGGATTATCTTAAAACCGGGAACACCCTAATCTGCCTTGGTCCTTGAGCAAGGTCACCTACATTCAATGTCACTGCAACATGTCAGCAACATGGGGTACGCTGGCAAGGAAATTGTCATACCTACTTGGCTAATGGCTCCCAGCATCTCCCCCCTTCTGATTAATTAAACAACAAGCAATGTGGCTTATGGACCGTGCCTGGTAGGTTGTCCAATTCAACATATGGTTCTTACCCGTCATCGGAAAACTGACCTTTAGGCGTCAGCCTCCTGTCTTAGGTTGATACCACTGCAATTGGATCATACCCGTCACTGACTACCGGTCCAGCATAAGCCATTGGCCCCCAAATTTTAGACCATCACTAGCAGAAGGGAGGAGGATACAGAAATGCCATGACACCAAGCCAATTGACGGCTCCTTGGGAAAAAATTGCATCACTGGTGACACCATCAGCAAAGATATGTCAGCACTACCACAATTAACATGGGGTGCGCTGGCAAGGAAATAAAAATTGCATCACTAGTGACACCATCAGCAAAGATATGCCAGCATTACCACAATTCGCTGCACCAAACGATAGTTACATAGTCCAGGCAAGTTCTGCAAGCAGTTCAAAGCAGAGGAATCTATCAATATGTCCATTTCCTCCCAAAATCCATTTCCTCCCAAAGTAAGTTGACTCTTTGATTGAGCATTACTTGTTGAGTTCTTCACCGGCACTGGGATGGAGATAGGAATTCTGGCAATGATGCTAAAGAGACATTATCCTGAAAAGAATTATTAAATATAATGAAAAGGAAAGGTGAAAGTAAACAAACAGATCTGTTAACCTACTTTAAAAACAATCCTTAACAGCCTTTTACCTAATTTAAACTAGTAAACAAACAGATCTGTTAACCACCTTTAAAAACAATCCTTAACAGCTGTTTACCTAATTTAAATTAAACCATTTAAATCACGGGAATAAAAAAAAATAATAATAATTCGGATCCATATTGCTTGTTGTTTAATTAATCAGAAGGGGGGAGATGCTGGGAGCCATTAGCCAAGTAGGTATGACAATTTCCTTGCCAGCGTACCCCATGTTGCAGTGACATTGAATGTAGGTGACCTTGCTCAAGGACCAAGGTGGATTAGGGCGTTCCCGGTTTAGGTTCCAGGTTTAAGGTTTAAGATTATTCCTGCTGGGAATAGGGCGTATCCTGCTGCCTAAGTTCCCCTTGAGTTCTCAGGGGATTCAGACAGTATATTTTGGAGATAGAAGCCCAGTGGATTTGGATTTGGGCAGAGAACGTGGATTTCCCCAGAACGTGATTGTAGACGGCTGGTGTGAGTTCGGGAATAAAGAGTTGCTGTTTGAATCTACAAGCTGTGTGGTGGCTCGTGATTGTGTGCCCAGCCAGACTGCGGCATTTGTGCCCAGCCAGACTGCGGCACTTCTGCATTTCCCAGCATGACTAAGTAGAAACAGAAATGCCACACTATTGTTCTGTTGCAATCCTTACATATAATTAATGATTTAAAAGTTACTATGTTTTGAATGATTAAGGATCTCTTAAATTTGGTTGATTGGTTTTTATACCAACCAATACCACCCATATTGGTCCTTTCCAAATCTCTAGCTGAAATCACTACAGCAACTTTCCCCGAGAACCTGTTGCCGCTATACCTAGCTCTCTTTCTTCTGCTCCCTACACTGCACTAAGAGCCACCTTTCAATGATATAAATCTGCACACATCACTTGTCTACTAAAATCTCTTCAGTAACTTCCTGTAGTTCATAGAATGAAGCCCAGACTCCTCACATGGTTATCAAGGCTCCAGCTGACATAGGCCATTAGTATCTCCCTCACACCTGCAGTAAACCACTCTGTCTCTGGTACGTTACAATGTGGCAATATTGAACATTTTTCAGTTCCTAGAAATTGCTCTTCTGGCTTGTGGCATTTACATGTTTTACTCTAGTAATGCCCACAGGTTCTACCTTCCCTTTTAAGCATACTTGTCCTTCAGATACCAACTAATAAATTACTCCTTCCAGAAAGCCACCCCTGCTGGGCATAGTGGTTCCTACTTATAATCTTAGCAATTTGGAGGCCGGGGCAGGAGAATCACAATTTTGAGGCCAGCTTGGGCAACTTAGCAAGACTCAATCTTAACAAATACAATAGCAAGGGCTGAGGACGTAGCTCAGAGATACCCTCCCCAATCAACCAGAAAGTCATCCTTGAACATGCTCCACATATCAGGATTGAGGAACTTCTTTGCCTCTACACTTTCATAGTTTGTGGTAGACAGAACAATGGCTGTCCAAGGATGTCTACACTCTAATCCCTGTAACCCTGAATATGGAAAATCAGACTTTCTGGATGTGACTAAGATTATAGATCATGAGTTACGAGATTATTCTGGATTATTTGGGTAAATTCAATCTAACCCATGAATCATTAAAATCAGAGGACTCTTCCTGGATGAGAAGGTGGTCACAGGGAATATGACTATGAAAGAGTAATCAGAGAGGTAGTAATACTAGCTTTGAAGATGGAGGAATGGGACCATGAGTCAAGGAATTTGGTCTCTCTCTAAACTTAAAAAGGACAAGAAATATACTCCAGAAAGGAATGGCTTTAAAAAGGACAGGAAATATACCTCCAGAAAGGAATGGCTCCTAGCCACAATCTTTTCTTAGTACACATCAGACTTCAAACTGTAGAAGTATAAAATAATAAATTATAAATCTGTGTTGTTTTAGGCCTGCAATTCTGCAGTAATTTGTTATAGTAATGACAGGAGATGAATGCAGTTCCCAATATAAAAGCTGACACAGCAGATATTACACTGTGGTAATTATGTATAGTAAAAAGCTTGCCATATCTCCTAGTAAGTCTATATGCTCTGTCAAGTTGGATTCTTTCCTCTCTCTTCCCTCATTGTATTGCCAAAGCCTAGCATGCATGAGAGATCAACAGAAAGTATTCATTGAGTAATTGAGAATACAAGAAGTTGCAGGGGGAAGAAGAAAGAGAAAATGGAGGATGAGGGGGGAGGGGGGGAGGGGGGAGAGGGAGAGAGAGAGAGAGAGAGAAGGAGAAGAAGGAAGAGGAGGAGGAGGAAAAGAAGGGGATAGAAACAGAAAAATGTTCATTTACAAGGCAAATGGAAGAAATATTCAGCCAGAACAAATATTCAGTACACATGGATGCTGTCTTTATATTTATGATACAATAAAACCCAAATTATCAGTCATCCTTTGATAACATTAAATCAAAGTCAGCAATGACTTTTCTATTCAGAACCAACTAGTACTAAAAGATCAATTGCTAGTACAAATCTAAAGACTTTTTCCACTTAAGTTACAGTATGTATTAGTTATCTAGATATTTTAAATATCTAATCATTTGCTAAAATTGTCCAGCATGTGTGCCTATGTGATATATATATATATATATATATATATATATGTTTATAATACCATATATATGTTTGTGTATATAAACACACATGAGCACTTACACACACATATCTGGATAAATTTTTTATCCAATGAACTGACTATTTCAGCATTGTATAAACTGCTTTACTTACCAGTCTAAAGTCTGTGGGGATCCAGTTTGAAAACAACCAGATAATGAATTAAGGTCTCATATTAAAAATGTAAACAAGAAAAGAGATGCTAGATGGTCCAATATTCAAGGGTGTGGCCTATATTTGGGTCCATATGCTTCTTTATAGGTGGCTATGTTAAACAGAGAAAAATTATGATGTGGTGCTCAAGTGTGAGTCCCTGGCTTCTATTGTCTTTCATGGAAGAGATTGGTTTATTACTGCAATTCTGCAATAATTTGTTATAGCAATGACAGGAGATGATAATAATAATAAGTAACCACCAAGTTACCTAGAGATTCCAAAATGGAAGCATTAACTTCAAAATAATAAAAATGTCTTGTAATCTATAAAACTTTTAATTCACCACTGGGTTTTTATGTTTTTTCAACATTGACACTAAACGACTCATTTGACTGTTTTTTGTTTTTTTTTTTAATGACTAATGCATTTGTGAAACTAATGAGTTGTTTTGTTGTCACCTAGACATGAAGACACACAAATATCAATTACCCACCTAAGTGAACAGCAGTTAACTTAGAAAAGGAATTCTAAATAGTCTTTTAGCGTGAGTAATCCTCGGGTTAGAGTTTGCAGAAAAATGTATAACTGTTCTTCAATATTTACTTTTATAAAAAGTCTACTTAAATAAAAATCAAATTCATTAATGTTTTAACAAATCATAACAAACTGTGCTGGTTGTAAAATGGATAAATATTCAAGGATTTTTAGCATTTTTTCATCCTCATTTTGCAGGTGCCAAATATCATTAGCAAACTTTCAAGAGAAAGAAAAAAAAAAAAACAGCCACTAATTAAAAACTTTGTTCCCTCTACAGTAAATTTTCTCTCATCTCAGAGACACAAATTTATTAGTAAAATGGCTTCTGAAGCATTCTATATGTACATGAAAACCAATTGTAAAGAAGTTGGTCCCTGAACTTCATATTATTCTCTTCACCCACATACTTTCCTATTTTATTGTTTTCCCATAAGAGATTTATTTTATCTTGGTATTACAGGCAATGTTGCATCAAGCTATATGTGCACAGTTTTGTGGAAGTTAGAGCACAAAGTACAGCATATCTTATTTGATGTTTCTATCATAATTATACATTTCACCTCCATTCAGGAAAGCACACACACATCTAGTTTGTATGCATAAATCCTGTGAAAGGTTCTAATCAGTTACATAAATTCATTGTAATCAATTAAATTATAAATGTGATCAGGTAAGCAATGCATTCAAACAAAGGGGTCTTGAAACCAAGGGAGTTAGCAGATGAACTGCTCATGAGAACAAATGGTCACCCTATACTTAATGCTCCGATATCAACACCAAGATTATTCTCTCAATGATCATTCCTGTGTTTTTCTGTTGGTTCTCTAGTCCCTGGGTTAAGTTTTCTGCATATACAAATAGAATGCAGTTAAGAGAAGTTCTAGCATATGATCCATATAAATGGTAAAACACTACTACATCAGTTATTTATATACTGCTGGCAAAAAATGGACTTCAAACAAAGTACTGCTTGCTCTAATTTCCATTCCACTTTTGTAGATATGCACAGACTGAAAAACAATGATATATCACAAAAACAGAATCTAGATGTGGAATTTGTTTTTTACCTTACAGTACTAAAATTTTAAAGGTTCAATTTGCTTGCAAGATAATGGCAAAAAGAAATAATGTAGGTCAGATCTGCCTTTATGTTGTTTTTTTTTTTTTTTTTCCAAATCAGTGACTGCTCTTATGATCATTGAGAAACTGGCATGATGAAGCACCAGAAACTTTCCCATTAGTTACTCGAAAGAAGTAAGCAGATAAAGTGCCCTTTCAGACTACAAAGACTATGAAACTACATAGAAAAGAACTTGATTGTCCTACAGTGGCTCACACCTTTCATTCATTTCACAAATGCTCATTGGGTCCATGTTATATGTTAGTTATATTAGGTTTTGAGGGTATACCCTGGGGGATGAGGGAAAAAGGAGATACCAGACACAAATTTATTCTACATGGTAGATTCAGAGAAGCACAGTGTGTCTGAAGTTGAGGAGTGAAAGTTATGCCCTACCTGTGAGCTGTCGCCGCCTGCTTTGGGTGGCTTCACAATTCCTGGAGCAGGGTGTGAACTTGGACCAGGTGGTGAAGGTGCAGTCCTCTCTACACGGGACGGTACATTCCTGCACAAGGGGTGGCATGCCGTGTGTCTGCTTGAGGCATTCCATTATTTCTTCAGACTGGTTATCATCAGAGATGCATGAGACAGCTAAAAACAGAAAAGAACAGTAGGAATTCTTTTGTTATTATTTTGATTTTTCAGTCGACTTCTGGTTCTCTGACAAAACAGAATTCTCCAATGTTTGAAAATTTGTTCTTTGCTACGATTGCACACAGTGTTCATAGCTAACCTTATTGCTCCCTGGAAATTAAATTTTTATTGTTGCCATGGAAATATCGGAGTATTTAATTGGTTTCATTATTAATCTAAACTCTGCATTGACAACAACCAAAATAACTTGGAAGTAATTTATTATACTTCCTGCTCATGATCATCTGATCTTTAGAAATGATATAAGTCCAGAAAATGGAATTACATATCTGGAAAGGAGATAAGATGAGGACAATAAAGGACAAAACCAGTTTTAAAAGACTGTGTAAAGTCCCCCTAAGCTTGATTTTTATTGTTTCTTTGTTTAGATGGAATTATGGAAGTAGTCTTATTTTCATGTCACAGTATTTTTTTTTAAATTTGCTGACTATAAATAAACTTTTTTTTCTCATTAATATTTAAGGATCAGTTAAAATTTTAAATGACTTTATTCAAGCACAGCCATAATCTATCCAGATGTTCCCATTAGTTATAGGTGACTTCTCAAAGTTTCTCTCACCTACCTTTTCAACTAGCATGTCTCTAGTCATAAAAAAAATAATAACTTTGAGCAGAAAATTTATAAAATATCACTTAAGTTTTTCATTATTTGGAACAATGCCATTTATTTTATTTGATTATGAATGCAAGATACTTTGGTGCAACTTTTATTTATGCTGATTAGTTAGATATATCTTTATATTCTCCAGATCAGCATTTTTTGAGACTGGGCATTATTAAATATTGCCCATTTTGGGAGGGAGATGCCTGAGCCTGTCTTGTATTTGGTAAGACATGTAGCAGCATCCTTGCCTCTATCCATTAGACGCCAGAAGCACACATGCCCTCTAAATTGTGACAGCCAAAATGTCTACAGACATTAACAAATGTCATTGGGGATGTGGGGAAGGTGACAGGGAGGGTCAGTCTGGTTTAGAAAACTATTATCCTAAACTGTTTTCTAACATGGCTGTATTTTGAATACACAGACTCCATGGCAACACTTCATATCTCTCTATCAACCTTTCTGAGCAGGAAGTCTGGAAATATCTTTGTCTTGAATTGTTCTTTGTGGTTCCAAATCTAGCCTATACTGAAAGCCCATTAATGGTTAATGGTTTAGGATCTCGAAATGTTCCCTGAAAAGGTCATGTTTTAGGCTTCAAAGCAATGTTCAAAGGTAAAAAGACTGGATTATGAGAGTTGTGATATCATTTGTGGATTAATCCATTCAATGAATTAATAATTTGAATGGGCTACTGGGCGGTAACTGTAGGCAAGCAGGACATGACTGTAGGAAGTAGGTCACTGTGGGCCTGTCTTTGGGGACTATAACATGTTGCTGGCTTCTGCTTCCTCTCTGTTTCCCAGCCGCTAAGAGCTGAGCACCTTTCTTTGGCCATGGCCTTCTGCCTAACCTGAGACCCAGAGCAATGGAGTCAGCTGACCATGGAATGAGATATTGGAATCTATGAGCCCCAAGTAAACTTTTCCTTTTCCAAGTTGTTCTTGTCAAGTAATGTGCTCACAGCAATGAAAGCTGACTAAAACAGTGCCATTAGACAAGGCGTGCATTAACGGATATATGCTGAGTTCATCATCCTAAAGAAATCATAGTTTAGGAAAACGTTTATTGCAGCTCCTTAAAATCCACGATGTGATAAGGAATAAAGAGACTTCCACAAAAGATCAATGTCATTAACAACTCTTATGTAAACACCTCCATTACACAACAAGTGTACATAGAGCTCCTTTCAGTTGTCCATTCTTATATTCTGAATTTATTTTTCTATTCTCAGCACAACAAGTCCATCTGAATTCCACAAATCTTTTTTTAGAACTGGTGAAAGCCAAAGCTATCTAATGCTTCAGGGCCAAGGAATTAGCTATGATGACAAAGGACGCACACACAATACTTTCCAGCTTGTACATCTGTTCTGTGGCAGGTGGAGCTATTCATTCATTTCGATTATTTTTTTGTTTTTGTTTTTATCCACATCCTAGGACTAAAATCCATTGTACATCAAGCCAACATCACCTGCATTTTCTTTGTTGGGAATATTGCAGCCATTAATGATGAATACAGCAAAATACATTATCTTAAGTAGGGTACAAGCAAATGTTATTTGAATCACATGTTTAGATAACCAATTTGGAATCATTTAGAGAACTATCATCTTGCCAAGTTAATTTTTTCCAAGATGACAATGCACTGAATAGCATCACAAGGAATTTTAAATACTTTTAAGAAGCATTACTTTCTGAAATGTAAACCTCTAATATATATATATATATATATATATATATATATATATATATATATATATATATATATATATATAAATGAGGAATTTTTCCAATGAAAATAATTTTAAAATACTTCATTCATTTTCTGTAATTTCTTTTGAATAACTTCAGAATTTGAAAACTCTGATAAATGAAAACTTAATGATATTTTGAAGTTCTACTTAATGATATTTTGAAGCTCTGCAAACTTATGAATTAGAATATACTGCATTTATGAAAGTCTATATTGAACTGATCTGACTTAATAAAGGAAAGCCTAAGAAATTAAGAAAGGATAGCTACAGCATATGGTGGAATTCACAGATATTGTAGTCAAATGGCAATGAGTACAAATTCCAACTAAAACACTGAAAGCTAGGAGAACTAAGATAAGTTATTTAACTGCTTTGCTTATTCTCCTTGTCTTTAAAGTGAGTATAACAAGATCATGTATAAACAGTAGTGGTGAAAATTCTAAACAATGTCTTGTACATACCACAGGCTAAATAAGTGCCACTAAGTATGATTATCTTTTACATTTCTTTTTTTATTACAGCAGGATGATAATTCTTCAAGTAAGTATACACATAGACACACACACACACACACACACCATATTCTCTTCCCAAGGCCTCATTTTTTTTCCTTGTCCATTCTCTCAGTATACTAATGAGGCTATTCAGACCAGATAAGATCTGTCACTCTTGTACAAACTGGTGTAGTGGAGTAGTCGAATGCAGACACTCAAGGTTTCTATGGGCCACAGAATGCATATGAAGTTGGAGTATGGAGTTTGAATAAAACCCACATTAGTCTGAAGACCATGTCTTTATTAAGGAAAACCTAAGGGTGAGTGATAAATAAAGAACCATAGGCAATGCAAACATGAGTTTAGACCAGGAATTATGGTTTTCAGATTTGAGAGTCTAATTTCCTCTCCAGTGTGAAAAGAATCACAAGTTCTGAAAGCATGAATAAATTAAGTGAAAATAATTTCCTTCTTAGGAATATCATAATATAAAAGAAATCATTCCATTATCAAAGGTTTATTAAATAACTGTATTGAGCTCTACTGGCGAAGAAAATACCAAAGAAAATATGACAAGAAGGCTACAGGACTGGAAAATTGGCACAGAAAACAAAACAATTATGCAAAGAAAATGAGAAGACATTGAAAGTAAATAGAGATAACTAATAGCCAAAGGTACTGCAAGTTCAAAGGACCCTTCCATCATACACATCATGGGCAAAAGCATTTTTAAAATATATGAATTATATGTAACCTACAATATAGTTCTGGGACCAATATTAAAGGAATATAGTCTCCTTAAGTCTTTTGAAGAGTAAATCAAATGTAGTATAGTATACTGAAAAAAAATGCAAGTTTTGGTCTCAAACAGAACTGAGTGACCCTTTTTTACTGTTACCTTTAGTAAATTATGAAACTCTCTTTAGACTCTCTTCCAAGAAATGAGAATGATTATAATGCCCATGTTATAAATTGACACAGATAAAGTGCCTTTTACAAAACCAAGTACATTACACATTAGTACATGATCCATAAGAGCAAAGTATTATGAAAAAAGCAATTGGAAATAAATTGTGAGAACAGGCAGGAAAGGAAAGTCCACCATCACCTTTCTTGGTTCTTGGCTCAGAAAGAATTTTTCAAATCCCACCCAACTCTCTTGAGCCCTAAGAAGTGTGACTGGAGTCTCTTTTGAATCATAATGTTGAGGAGAGTAGCCTCTTCCAAAGACTATATGACCCTCCCACAGATATTTTCTGTTCTCATTCCAAGTGCTAAATTATGTGTCTTAGGGTATCTCTAAAAATGAGGCTGTATGCTGTCACATAAAATCACATCCCCAGAAAATTGAAATATTAGGCCTTTTGAGAATTCTTTCTAAAAGCACCAAGATCGAGATCTTTGAAAACAGTGAAGAGTTTCATGAATTGAGAATAGACATTTGCACAGGAGAGTGCTGGCCATCTTTGCACCTTTTGTACCTCATTTCCTGAGATGGCCACACAGCAGAAAGAGGTACCACATCCCTCTTTGCTAAAATTTAATTAATGAAGATTTGAATATCTAAGCATGATTTAAAGCATATGTCAAAAGTTTTCTGAATATTGAAAGGATGTGGGCCTTATTACTAATCAGAAAAGGAGAGAGCACAGGACAAAACAAGGTTTTTACGTCTTAAGATCAAAAATGAATCTTATTAAGGTCATTTTCTCCACTGCCATTGTCATTTAAACATGAAACCATGAGTATACACTGAATCATAATTATCTATACCTTCTTCCTTGATGGACCTTACTAAACATGACCCCTCCATTTATCTATTCACTCACTTGGTCACAAAAATATATATAAAACTATGAATAATCACAAAAGCATTGTGTGTATGTACACAGATATACATGCACATATGTATATTTAGCTATACCTATATATAAATAATCTAACATCCAGGAAGCCACAGTAATGGAAGTAGCAAGGAACAAGACAGATGGTAATACATCAGTTTCCTAATGGTGATAACCCAAGGAAAATTGGTGTAGAAGGGGAAAGTAGGTTCTTCAATCTAAAATTAAAGGTTATATAATGGGCAGGCAGGAAAAAATAAGTGCTTATGTAGAATTTATCTGTCAGGTAGCTACTATTTTGTTGAAGTCTGAGTCCTGAGTTCTTCAGATCAAAGAAAGTCACTTGTAAGCCTTAATCCAGAGAAAAAATATTTCTCTTTTGTTGCTTTCAAGTACTGCACTAGTGGGAAGCGTTTTTCCATCAGGAAAGGGAGAGACATCTTCTTCGGACCCTTGCTATATTTCCACCTGAACTGAATTGTCTAAGGGGACTTGGAATTAAATATTTTTAACTATATTTCATTTATTAAAATTGGAATAATTATAATTATCAATGAAGGAAAACTGTACTCCTAGGTAATATTATCTAAAGAGATGTGAAAAGATATTATTATTGGCTATTGTTGGAAATTTAGCTATCCTAAGCTCTGGGAAGAAATCTCTCCAAGGAGTTGTGAGCAACAGCTGGATTCCTTGGTAAGGAATGACAGGGAAGCAGGTGTCCGAGCCAAGGCACTCAGACAAGAACAGTCACCTAGCAAATGGGTGTGACAGGGTGACCTGGAATCCTAAAAACCTCTCCTTGATGTCTGAGGTCACACTTGTGTATTCATAGTGTCTAGGAAGGTACATGATATATAGCATTAAGTTCTGCTACTTCATTTTTCTCTTCACTGCTACACAGGATGAATCTTGGGATAAAGGCACCAAAAAAGGAAAGGTGGGGTGGGGAGCAGAGTGACCAGTTTCTTTCCTTGTTATCTAATTCTTTTCCATCCTAGCAGCATGAAGAGGAAGAAATGCCCCAACACATAAAGAGAATAATTTGAGAATTTTGCAAAAGAAATGAAGCAAAGACTGGTTTGCATTCTCAGTGAGTCTCACAGTTAATTTTTTAAAAAGAATTGCTGTTAATGTGGGATGGTCAGGCCAGCTCTCTTATGCTTAAATGCTGACTAAAACCAGCAGATTATTAACCATTACTAAATGGCGGGTCTTTCTGCCCCGTATCACCTCTGAACTTTAATAGTCAGACATGCTGTGATAAGTTTTTCTTCTTTTCAATTATGATATGAAGAGGACAGGGGTCACTGCCCTTATCATAAATTATAATGTTCTGCCTGAGAAGACAAAATAAGGATGGTGCCTGCTACTGCATATTTGCCCACGCTCATCACCCTTGCCAAGGACACCCAAATTACTTTCCTGAAGTTGCTTCTGACCAGAGTTCAACTCTAATCACTGAAAGAGAAGGGTAGAGAGAATTTCTCTCAAGAGGTCATAATTTCCAGGAAATGGGGGTGACAAGCTGGAAAATAGAAGGGTTCTTTCCATAAGGGTTGCTGTCCTGCAGTAGTGGACTACTTCAATTCAGGTGCAGAGGTCGATTTACAGGCACATTCAGAAGCTGAAAGGTAGGCAGCAATTGCTCAGCTTAACTGATATTCATACACCATGTCCTGTATGTCAGGCCCTGAACTAATGGCCAGGGACACAGACAGAAGAAACATGGAAATCAGATTCACAGCACTCAGGGTGCTGCAAGGGCACAGCACTGGAGCCTCAGGTATTGGGTAATCAGTGGGGTCTTTCTACAAGGAGCAACACATGAATGGTGAGCAGGATGTGTCTATGGAGAACAGCCCAAGCCAGAACAGAGGCTTGGAACACCATGGTCCCTGAGCAGAGAAACACATGATGTGATGAGCTGGCTTTCTGTTTCTGATACTCATTTCACTAAGACCCTTTACTTGCCCTTTGATAAGATTCTAAGGACATGTGCAGTGTCTGTGTAGTGAGGCTGCTAATGTAATGACTATACCAGGCTGCCCATATGTGTGGGGACCAAGGTTAGAATACAAGAGGAGTTCACAGCTACAAATCCAAAGAGATAAAAGCTACATTTGAAGTATCCCCACCTTGGGCTGGGGTGCACCCATATAAGAATACCAGCTTCCTGCTGGGGAAAGAAAAGAAGTCCACTGCAATTATTTTATTATGGCCTGATGAATCTTCCTTAAAAACCCTTTCACTTCTAGGTACTGAGGAAACATAAAAAGGCTAATGAACACTATCTTAGTTTTCATTATTTTGTTTCCTTCCTGGTTCTTTTCAGGAAATAGGGAGTCTCTCTAAGCTATTTGCACTTCTCCTCCCAAGCCTACATCTGAGTGTCCCACACAGGCAGTATGCGCTTATGGTCTGTGTAAAGGCCCTTCAGAAGCTTTCTAGGTCTTTGCCAGCAACTGCAATGAGATGGGTCCTTGTGTGCCCAGTGGCTGCTTGCCCTGGTAACATCCACGGTGGAAGACTCAGGCTAAAGATCTCAGAACGGATTTCCTCTCTGGGAGCATTGCCCTCCCACATACCTGAGGAGATCTTACCTGCCTAAGTGCCTAGCTGAGGCCAACTGATGAGTTGCCTGGGAAGTCAAGGATGGGCTCCTATGAAATCTACCAGTCAACATACCAGTTGCCAACCTCTCCTCAGGTGAGGTAGAGAGAAACTCTTCAGGAGTTTCTGGTCAGGGAAGCTCAGGAGCACCTGGGATGCATTAAGGCCCTCTGTCTGCCTAGTGAGCCCAGATCATGGCTACCCTCTGAGGTCCCTGCTATATTGGAGTGGGGTCCTTGTAGGCCATCACTTCCCAGAGTTTGAAACAGGTCAAGGATCCAAATCCCTTGCTTTCTTCCTTTTATTCAGTCAAATTCTAGCCCTAAACTATCAGTTCTGAGTTAAGAAAACTCTTGACCCATATTCCTTCTGCTCTGCTTACCTGTTCTCTTTCCCTCTTTCCTTTTTAAGAAAAAATTTAAATTTTCTTCCCTTTTTTTTTTCTTGAGCACAATAGAGTAAAATTGAGGGGACTCAATAGGAGTTGGCCCAGTTTTGTTCCTTTTCCTTCCCATCAATCACCTGGTGAAAAAATAACAAAATGTTTTCTTTACTGTCCAAAGGAGATTCTACCCACATTACATCTGTGTCCTTCCTTATCCCTTCCCCTGGAACTGGAGCCTCAGGGATTGGGCAGTCAGTAGGGTCTTTCTGTCCAATAGCTAACTAACCAACCACTCCATATACTCTGTTTGATTCAGAAAATGTCCCAGAAATTCCTTTTCAGTGGCAACTGTCAGTAGTAGAGAAGACACTTTTACTTGCTATTATTCAGATAAGTCTGTTGGAAGTTAAAGAGCTGGTCTTGGGTATACCCTGGGGACTGTGTTTTTCTCCTGGTATTTCATCTTTCTCTTTACAGTGCCCAGTATGTGGGTAGAGTGTTGGGAGGTCCCATTCTTCAAAACTAGTATTTGAAGGAAGTGTGTGCTTATGATTGCATGCTGACTGACATCTATGCAACTTTTGAGTGTGAACAGCATGAGTTGTGGAAATTGAATTAAACAATAAACCTGTAATTGCTTGTTAGGGTACTTTAATTGACTCATAAGTGCCATATGTGAAGCTGCCTGGCTGCAGGAGCCCAATTATAAGCTTGCTTATGGAAAGATACAACTCATTTTGCATGTTGGAAATATATTCCCCAATTATTGCTGCCCTCTCAGAAAATAAGACTTTTCAAATAAATACAAAATACTTAGTAAGCTAATAACACATACTTAGTCCCTAGGTAACCTGGAATCATTTTATTTAGGTTCTAATACAAGATTGGGAACAGTGCCGTTGAAAAATGTTGCTTCCCCCTTTTATAAGGCATTTGTTGAGCCCTGGAGCCCTCTGTGTTCCCAGCTAACCAAAAAATGTGTGCAGCTATGACTCTTGGCTTTAAGTTACTTGACCTCTCATTGAAAATCACCAACAAAAATAAACATTTCAGGAAAAAAGAAAACATTGCAAACAATTCATAAAGAATAGCTAATATCTGTGCAAAAGAAAAAGAGAGAAAGATCTCAAAACTCTGGCTTCTGATGTGTCACGGTCAATTTCAGAAGGAAATGCCAGAAATCGGGTAAATTTACCCACTCATGCTAGGAGGAAAGTGATTCGGATCAGCTGTGGGATTTGGGTATGTTGGCAGGCCTGGAAACCAGAGGTGATCTAAATTAATTTCCAGCCATTAAGGAAGTCAGAAATATCTAGTCAAATAGATTGAAGACTGTCATGAACTGGAATGGAGGGGCTGGGTTTGTGGCTCAGTGGTAGAGTGCTTGCCTCACACATATGAGGCACTGGGTTCAATCCTAAGCACCACATAAAAAAATAAATAAAATAAAGGTATGTTGGAGTAACTGTTGAGAACTCTATCAAGGAAAAAAAAACAACAAAACAACTAACTTGTCCTCCTATAGGACAAAGCGCATCCTGAGGATGATGTTTACATGGCAATAAGTGGTTCTGAACCCTAACAATCCCCATCAGCCACAGAGAAACCAATGACATAAATATATGTTTGTTTATTAACAAGATTGCAAGGCAAGTCTCTTAAACCACTTCCCCCCTAAACTAGACCAGATAAATATTCAATCTGCAAAGAAATAAAGGATGTGCTGTAAAAATTGTTTTAAAAGAATTTCCTGGGCTGGGGATGTGGCTCAAGCAGTAGCGAGCTCGCCTGGCAGGCACAGGGCACTGTGTTCGATCCTCCGTACCACATAAAAAATAAAAAAATAAAGATGTTGTGTTCACCGAAAACTAAAAAATAATTCATTCTCATTCTCTCTCTCTCTCTCTCTCTCTCTCTCTTAAAAAAAAAAAAAAATCCTTAGCCACTCCTTCCATTTAGATTGCCTGAGTCCTCAGGAAATACAAAGCCTAAACTGAAGAAAACCATTATGAATGCATGTAAATCATCACATTCAGCAGGATATTTGGAAACAATCATTCTAAATTAAGACATGGAACCTAATGTGAAGAAGGGACAATTGCAACCAAGTTTTTTTTTGTTTTTTTTTTTTTCTTTTTTCTTAGCGGATCAGTGATTCTCTCTCCCTGGTTTTATAACACCTCGGGGTAGCCCCATTTATTTCAGCTGACTTTCTTCCATTAAAAATAATTTGATGGGGAATGACTATTAATGACCATGCTGTTTCTTTTCAGGGTGATGAAAATGTTCTAGAATCAGATATTAGTAATGGTTGCACAACTCTGTAAATACACTAAAACCTACCAAAATGTACACTTCAAAAGGTAAACTTTATCTCAAAGTTGTTATAAAAATTAACAATTTAAATATTCTGAATCTTAATAGATGTGATTTCAGAAAGAGGGCAGATATAATGTCAAAAGATCGTGTCAATTTGATGCTGCATTGTAGAAATCATGGGAATCACAGCATTTACCAGTTAGCAAAGAAATTGTTCTCCCAAAAGTTATGCTCAAAATCATTTATATTAAATTTTATAAACAGGAGTGTTCACATAAGCAAGGCATTATATTTTATTATTAATGTTTTTTTTTTCAGATGATCTGTAAAGTTTCATTTTTAAATGTTCTTCATTAATAAGGAAAAACAACAACAGCCACCTCAATTGCAGCATTGTTGACCATGTTAGAACTCTGCAGAACACTATTTGGAGAATGCAGTCAGCTGAATGATGAGACATAACAGCAATATAAATGAAATGTCTGCCTTAAAAAAGGCCCATAATCTACATAGAATACTCGATTTCTATCCTATAGGGAAAAATCAATAAATATATAGATACCTATGAATCAACTGCATTTGAATATATTCAGAATATTTAAACATTAGATGCTGCTTATAGTTACTGTGTTATAAAAACTGACAGGTAAGAAATTTCTAACTCCTCTTATAAACGTGGTTCCTTTACTTTTTATTTCTTTCTAAATCACAGCTTTATTAGAGGAGTAAACTAATGATGAGAGAATCACTGGTATTTCCAAGTCATTTTTGTCACAGCCACTAAAAGATATCAGATTCCTTCAGAAATACCCCCTGCCTCTAAATTCCATGCATTCTGCTGAATGAGGTCCTCAACTCAAACTATATGAAAGTTTTTGACATTTCTTTTATATGTATGAAAAAAAGTCATGTACATTTCATTCTTCAGAGTATGGCCTATAACTATGCAATACACTAGAAGCTTTATGCTTCTCAAACCCCTATTTTATGTACATGTACAAGGGAAATGCATATTTGGCAGGTATGAAAGAATAAATATGCTAATTCACACTGCATGCGGAAGGTGATTTATTCCATTTTTGAAGGAATATGGCAGTATTTACATAAGTTTCACCTGTATCTCTGCAAACAGCTGTTGTGCAACTAACTTTCAAATCAGGAAGAAAAAATGGGCTGGGTAGTTTCTAACAGAGGCTGTGGTTTTGACAGATGGATGTGCTTTAGTCACTTGCTATACTTCACAGAAATGCACCAAAAGAGTTGGACCAAATCACTCCAGAAAATAATTATAGATTTTTTTTAAAGAAGTACTAGCACTTGGAGTCTCAGAGGTAAGATTCCTTAAAAGCCTGTGTGGAACTAAAATTCTAACTGTATCTCACATGAAATAAGTTATCTGGATAATGAATGCTCTATCATTTATCAGGAAGCTGAACTTCACATCACATAATCATTCTAGTAACAGTAACTAAGTAACAAATGAGATGTGAAACTCAAATTTAGAAATAATATGGTGTTCTCTATTGAAAAACAACTTCAAGGAGCCAAGACATTAATTATCACATTGCTACAGAGAAACAATAAATCAACCCGATATCCATCCACATTTATTTTCCCCACTCACCAGAGTATGCTACATTTTCTCGTGGGTTTGGTTCCTTAAAACATCCTCTAAGGAACTTTTCTTTTCATTTTTAAATTTATTTCTATTTTAATTGACACCTAGTAATTGTACATCTTTCTGGGGTACAGTGTGACATTTTAGAACAGGTAAACAATGTGTAATGATCAGATCAGGGTAACTGGCATAACTACCACCTCAGATTTATAACATTTCTTTGTTGAGGACATTCAAAATCCTCTCTTCTAGTTATTTTGAAATATGCAATTTAGCGTTGTCAACAGCAGTTATCCCACTGCACATTAAAACATTAGAAGTTATTCTGCCTATTGGTTAGATAAGAATGTTCCTTATTTTACAAATGATTTCTTTGCAGATCACTAAGTACTCATGCTTTACATGTAATCATTATAATATATTGTCTGTATGTATAAAGCTGATGCCATATCAAGAAGGCATTTGTTTTCATTTTCTTTAGTCTCCGCCTGCAAAGACCCTGCCAAAATGCTGCTGAAATTATGTTTATTCATCTTCATATTCTCTTTGGTCCCTCTGGAGACCATACATTTGCTACATCCTTTATGAAAAACAAATGTGTTAATACTTCAGTTCTGTTTTAGAATTTCAAACTTAATAAAATCTTATAATAAAAGTAATGGTGGATTCAGAGGATGATACTTCTGATACCCATCAGTCATACAACTTAGTTCTCATACAAGACTTTTTAGTGAAGAAAAACATAATCATATAATATGTAGATGGATTCCTGAAAAGTTGTGAAGAAAAACATGAAGGAAATTAATATATTTTAGTGCAATAGGAAAGCCTATTATTGAAGGACATTTCATCCAAGATAAAGGTATTTAACTTCAAAGATTTATTCTTGAGTGTAAACAACCACTCTTATACTTATGTAAAATTGAAATAGTTTAAAATGATGTATGTTTCAAAATATAAAACTGATTTTCTGATTTCTTACATAATTTTTACCTGCTAAAATCAATTAAGAGTAAAACTGCCTTCAGATGCCTTACCAATTATAAGTTCTTTAAGTCAAGAGCTTGACTTATTTTTACCTGTAAGCACTGAAAATAATTCACCTTAATGTGAATTCAGTTCATATATCTGACTACTTTGAAGTAGTAGTGGACATTTGTGCAATTCAGATCACCAAGGCTAATCAGGCCTATAACCAGACCTTTTCATAGTACATTATTATAAATGTTATATGTTTGCTTCCAATCTTCCTACTGCCCAAGTGGAACTTGCTTTTTGGTCACAGAGTTTCATGCCCTGACCAAGACCCTAGTGTCAGAGACAACGTGGTCTAGGAACTAGTCTAGCTCAGGCTTTGCCTATGATAGCTGCATGACCTACTGAGCTAGGTTCACTGATACTAAATTGTATTTATATTCAAAATGAAGAAGTTAGACAAGGAGAATCTCGGTTCCTTCTAGATGAGATACTCCATGGATACATTATGGTCACAGCATGTACAGAACATTCTCATGTGTACTATTACAATTGACAGAGCTATTGAGAACTTTCAAGATTAGCAGAATCAGCTGGTCCTTAAAGCAAGCATTCATGTATAATTATTTTATATTTATTTCACTTAGTGACATGTTGTTACATACACGGAACATGGTAACATACAATGGACAATATTCTAATATCTTGGTTTAAAAAAAATTCAATGTCTTAATTCAGAAGGCAATTCACATAACAATTTAAATTAGTTAGCCTTCCAGGTAAAGAGTACAGAGTAGAAATTTGAACATACTTCCACTTCCTTCTAAGACCTCACTAAAACTTTGTGAGTCTTTAACACTTTAAGAACAAAGAGAACAGGAAAAAGAAAGAAAAGAAAAGAAACAGAATGGGATCACAGTTGCTGTAAACAATGGAAAGGAAGCCAAGAACTACAAAAATATTCTAAGAGACAAGAGACCTAAGAAAATATTCAACTAAGACAGAAACAGTGAAAGCCACAGATTAATTTGATTCATATCACAGAATCTCTGGAAGCAATGTTGAATGAAGTCAAGGGATGAGCTAAAAATCAGAAATACCCCACAGTATATTTACAAAGCATTTAGACCCTCTAGCTCACTGCCCTGTCTTCTCTCTCTCTTTCCTGCCACAGAGCTAGGATATTGACCTCCCCTTTCTTGTTGCAAGATTGGAGGTTAAAATGACAGTAGAGGCTTGCTAGACTGGGGTTCAGAGGCATAATTGAAAGGATTACTGGACCAGGGTCACATGATTGCTGAGACCTCCTCACCTTCTTCCCCAACTCAGCTCCTAACATCCTGACAATCAGGTCTCCCCAGTCAGGTCACCGATTTAAAAGTTTTTTTCTAGGGTATTCAAGCAGTAAAAGAAGAAAGGTTCAGCCACATTGACATGAAAAGTTTCCAACATGAGTAGCCCAGCCAGATCACCCTACTGAAGTCCGCATGGGCAGCCAAACTCATGTAAGTTCACCTTTTCACCTCACTTCTAAAGAAAGGCAGACAAAGTTTGACAGAAGAATGATCTGGAACAAATGACAACATTTTCAGTGGGAGAAAACTGAAACCAAAAGACAATCACTAAAACCATTATAGATTTTTGAGAGAAAAACCCGTAGAGAATGCTCAGGAAAAAAAAAAAATAGCAAATAAAGATCTTTTAGAAATTTTTAAAAAAATTAAAATTAAAAAGAGCAATCCAATAGTTTGCAAAACTAGATCAAGGAAATCTTTCAAAAGTGGAGTAAAAAGGCAAATAGATGAAAACCAGCAAAACATAAAAATCAGAAAATCCATCTGAGGAATCTTACATCTGGATTGTACGAGTTCTTGTTCTAGAGAACAAAAACATTCAGAGGAACAAATTAAAATATAATTTCAGAATATTTCAAGAATACACATTTCTAAATGAAAATGGATCATGGAGTTTCAAGTCAATACAGATCTACATGAAGGTACAACTTCTTAAGATTTCAGAACAAATGAGACAAAGATCTGAGTTTGATTTCTTACCCCTGATGACATTTAGAAGAAAAATATCTGCAAAATTCTGAAGGAAAATTGTATCCAACTTAGAATTTTATACCTCACCAAGTCATCACGCATTCAAGTATGAGAACAGCATGAAGACATTTTCAGACCTTCATGGAAACAGAACAATTTACCTCCACATACTTTCTCAGCAACTACCCAGGAGAAGAAACTTCACTGAAAGAAGAAAGTAAACAAAGAAAGAGTGGGGGATGGAAGAAGAGGGGATGGTGTGGAGGGGAAATCCTGTGATAAGAAATATGAAATAGGTATAGAGAATTAATCTAGATTGAATAGGTCAGAGCAAGCCATGACAGCTTTCTAGAACATGAAAATGACAGATCTGGTCATCCTTTATCATCCTCAGAAAATATTTACTGAATCAGTGGAGAGTTTGAATTTTTTTGTTAGTGATAAAAAGATAAAAAATATGTCAAAGTAAAAAAAAAAAGAAAACTTCAGAATATTAATAATTTCAGGGATAATAGGTGGAAAATGAGATTATCAACATTTGCTTACAGATGGCAATACTTTCAAAAATTTATAGTCATATCAATCAAATACTGAATATACTGATGTAAGGAAGTGACATTATAATAATTCGGGAAGATGAAAAGTTTTCATACATAGTTAAGGCAAAGTGAGACAAGAGGGCAAATCCTTATTATTTGTGATTCATAGTTTCAGATTTAACCAAGAGGTACTGCTTAACTCTGAAACTATCAATCACAAAGCAAAAAAAAAAAAATTGGAGTTAAAGTTTAAAAAAACCAATATAATCATCTAAAATAAATAAAAGTAGTTGACACTGAGGAGGGACAAAAGGTAAATAATAGAACTATTTCCATTTTAGTTTCTTGTATAGAACTACTTGACTCTTCAAATTGTGGTCATTTTATCAAAATAGTAGTAACAAAAATCAAAATGAATAAGAGACTGAATAAGAGATCAAATCTAACATCTTTAAAATATTCACAATTACATAAAATAGTATATCAAATCAAATACATAATACACTAGATTATATATTATAAATGTATTTTTATAGACAAAAATCTTTCCAATTTGCTTCATTTTTCCAATAAAATATAATGGAGCATAAATACATATTTTGGTTCTTCAGCTACTCTGTTTATTTCTTACTTTAAAAAAAAGTGATAAAGCTCTTTTCTTTTGACTTTGTAAAGTAACAGGGACAGCTATTCACTTATTTTGTTAATTAATGGCTCACTATGTTGTTGGTTCTCCACTAAATATTACAAAGCAAAAAACACGTAGAAGAATCCCAGTCCTTTGCTTCTGACCACTTAAGCAGTTAGTTGAGAAGACGTTGGTTGGTTGGGTGAGGTAATTCATATTAACCTCCCAAGGGAGAGATGAAAAGAGGTCCCATCGAAAACTGTCAATAACAGAGGTCAAAATGATGAGGATGAAAGCAATGGTGATTTGCTGGTGATGAGGGGTGAATTAGCTAGAAACAGCAGGGCCTGCAAAGGAGTTATTGAGACTGAGCTGTATGGAAAGACAAACATGGGTTACTCAGCCATTCTCGGTTCACTTTTCTTATTTAGAATTATTGAACCCATTTCAGGGCACTCAATACTCAAGATTACCAATTCAGAAGTCATTTCACTTCAGATTTCATTTATCATGTCCCTTTTACTCCATTCTAGGAGAATAGCATTAATTTGCATTCCTTGAAGTCATCTAGCACAAAGAAGCAGTCCGTGCAATTCAAAGCAGGAGGCACAATTTCTGGTATCTTGGGCATCTCTAGTCCTCCAAGCCACTGCCAGCTAAAGTAAATTATTTCAGAAAGCAATATGAAAGACTGCTGACAGCAATGGACATACCCATGCCAAAATAATCTCATTTTATTCTCAGCCAAGATAAACTCATTAGTGACTATGAGGTATCTGCTTCCTTCCAAAACTGTGTAACCTTGTGGGGAAACGGGATGCATATACACATCACTGTCTAAGGTTATTTAAAACAACAACAACAAAACCAGGAAGGGTAATGGCAAGTTCATATCAAAACAACTGTGTAGGCAGTTGGTGGCCTAGGTGTAAAAATGGTAAAAGTATTCTTTGCTGGAAAACATTTTAGGAATTGTTAACATTCAAATGTCCTAGTAGTCTGTTGACTTGGAAAATGTATAGCACTATAAATGAAGCCAAGGCAACTTTAAGTAGTCAGTATCAAAATATGTCCAAGAAATTCCAAGCAGAGTTCTAAGACTGTCTTACTTAAATATGATTGAGGATTCTGAAAAGTGTATGAAGGCAATCTTTTTGTGGTCAGAATTCCAAATGCAAGTAACATAATGAACACACTTTAATTATTCACAATTTCATCATTCATAATTGGGAATTAATGAATCATGATAAAGCTAAAACTCAACATGCAGTCTTCTTTCTACCTCATGGGTCAAGATGAAAATGAGTTTCCTCTTATTTTCCAAATTGTAGAAGCTTAGACCACATCTGTTTTTTAACAGGCAAATTCTTATGGTTCTATCATCTTTGATTCTGACTCTCTAAACTAGTAGAAAAATAGTCTAGAAAGTAATTCAGTATTTGAATATGAAATCAGTGTGATGACTTTTATTAAAATAAACTGAGTTGACATGTGATTTTTACAACAAATTAATTGTAAGCAATCTGAAAAAAAACAGAGTTAACTAACTAATACTGTTGTTATTGACAACATAACTTTTACTGGGCTAGGATAAATCAAAAGGTTTAAATAAATGCCTGAATTTCTGATTCCCACTTTATTTTTAAAATGAAAGAAGAAGGACAAAAGGATATAGAAGGAAAGATACCTTGGTCTTTTGAAAGGAAATCAAGGATCAATATTCTATTTCTCTTTTTTTAATCTGGAGATTTGGGTTAATTTAGAGATAATTTTTCTTTTATATACCCCAAGTTCATCATTCCTTAATTTTACAAGGTTGTTACCCCCCCACCAAATAACACAAAAAAATGGCAGGCCCATATTCTCTGCATAATCTTCAACATCTATAAAACCTATAGTTTTTGTGTGGTGTGAATGTTTGCATCCTGAAATCCAGCTATTGAAGCCCAACTCCCCAATGTGATGGTATTTTGGAGATGAGGCCTTTGGTAGGTAATTAAGGTTAGATGAGGCCATGATGGTGGGGCCCTCATGACAGAACTGGTAGCCTTGTAAGATGAGGAAGACCACTCTTTCCCTCCTCGTTCAGGTCATGTGAGGACCTCATAGCAAGGTATCACTCTGCAAAACAGAAAGAGGGTCCTCATGAGAACCTGACTGTGCTGGTACCCTGGCCTCAGATGTCCAGCCTCTAGAACAATGAGAAAAGTAATGTCTGTTGTTTAAACCACCAGACCATGGCATTTTGGTATAGCAGATTGAGCAGACTAATGTAGGTTATAAATATTACAGAATTTTAAAGTCTGTGAGAACTTAGTGATGACTCCTTCTAAGGGTTAATAATTGGTTAGCCTCAGGACGTGCTTTGTTTTGTGTGCATAGAATTAAAAATGCTTTGAAAACCATTTTGGATTAGGGTGATAACTCTGCAATTTTACACACTCATCACTGTCAATTGCATTACTTCCACTCTAATAACACATTTGCATAACCACTTCAAGCCTGTGACTGATTTCTGCTGACTTCTCCTTTTGTACATGAAGAAACTGGAGTTCAGAAATGTAAGCTGACTTGTCCAAGCTGTGGCAAGATATTAAAAGAGAAATGATTCTAGAATCCAGATCTCCAGCTATCCTACCTGAATTTTCTCTTGCACAATCTCTCTAGGAGATGTACTAGTTAGTTACAGCACCAGTGCCTGAGAATAGCAGATCATTTGACCACCCCAAAGCATAGATATCAGGAAAAAAGTTCAGGCCAGAAGAAAAAAAACAGCTATTCATTTTTCATTTTACTTATCTACTCAGATGGATTAATTCTAAAATAGGTATCTTGTAACTTTGAAGCTGAAATATAATTAGCTAGAAAGTAAAGGAGGAAAAAGCTTCAAACTATATTTCTTGAAGTCTTTCTCTTAATTTTAAGTTTGAAAGAGTTTAAAGTTTTTAGAAGGAAACTAATAATAGAGATTATAGTATGGGAAAAACATAAAAAGGAAAATAGTATAAATGCTATATTTAAATGTGATCACATTATTTAAGTCCCCAAGAAATATTAAAGAATTATTTCAGTCCTTATCCCAAGTTTCTCTTCCCACCTCCTCTTTTCTGCTACATTTCCTACTGATATTTTTTTCTTCTCAAAATATATTACTAACCTATAATTAGTGAAATAAAAAACAATACTAGACCATTGAAATGCCTTCCTTGAAAATCTTCCAAAGATCTAAATAAGGTAAGTAATAAAAAATTATTAACTAAATGACAGGTCCTTGACCATAAAATATCCACAGATATTATTTTATTTGATCCCTCCCAAGACTTTGAGAATTCCCTCCTTTCAGAGAAGATGAGACTGGGCTGAGAAACATTAACTCTCTTGCCAAAGAACTCAAGTTTTCTTTAGCCATTCCATCCTGTATTTCATACCTGTGAAATAATATTTCTAAAATTATTGTTTAAAAAATTATTATTTAAAAAGCTCATGGGCTTTAATATGATCTGCTTGGCAAAGATAATTAATTAGCTTTACTGTTGACTTAGTATTAATTCCCTAAGCTTAAAATATATAGTAGTTGTCCACTTAATGTGGCCATGCTAGGTATATTTTAAGTTTACTTTTACCAATACTGTGGGATTTCACATTGATCCTATGAGTGAATTAGTTATTCATTGATTCATTCATTAATTCAGTAAGGTATTCTGAAAAACAAGTGTCTTGGAAGCATGTATGGGTTTGTGAATACAGGATCCAAAGATTGGAGGAAGGATAGAAAGGTGAACACAGCACAAACTCAACCATGTAAATGGGACCCTGCAGGACAGCAGGAAAGATAGGACATAAATACATTTAGCAGGAGTACCTGGCAGGTGAAATGTAGTCCTGGAAATTCATAGTGCTAGTGAGAGGACTGAATGTTCTAGCTAGTGCTGACAGTTAAAATTGCCCACAGATTACCATTCCCCTTTAAAATGCAAGTCATGAGCAAAACCAGACCAGACAAAAAGACAGGCACCTGGTGCAGCATCTGGCCGTCTATATTCTGCCACCTTCCTTCACTCACAGGCTGTCCCCAAACCATCCCATCCCCCTCTTGGGGAGGGGTCTTCTTTGGTAAGGGACACAATTTAACTTAATCATAAAGCCTACCTCTTCCTCTGCTCTCATGCCTTGATACTGATGTCCCTTTGTTCCAGTTTTCTTCTTGTGCCACTTTCAGATAAAGCTGGTCTTTCTGTGTCCTGGCTCTAAGGCCCACCAGAGCTTTTATTAAAATACAACCTGTTGAACTTCTGGTTCACTCTCCCTATGCAGCTCACCCCACATCCAAGCAGAACAGGCACTGAGATGCTCCTGGAAGTCACTCCTTCCCAGAAGTCACACCATCCCCTAGGGATGATGGATACAATTTTGCCTGACGATAGGAGGAAAGAGGAAGAGGACATGCATGACAAATTCATCCTCTTTGGACTGAATCCAAACTTTCAGTGGGAAATAAGACTATAAAAGGATGCACACATGACACTGTAGAAGGCCCTGGTACCCTCCTAGGCTTTTGTCCCTGGAGGTAATGGGAATCTGTGGAATCGGTCTCGGTTTCAGTAGGGAAACATGTTTTAGGATATAAATGAAAACCTTTTTGGAAAATAGCTGCAGGCACTTAGCCCATAAGTCCATAATTCACAACCAAGGGCACTAGAGAAACTACTTTTGAAAGTCAACCATCAAGGATGACTAGAAAAGTAAGGCTACCAAACCCATAGCAAACCAATCCTTCAATGAGTGCCTGTTTTCTAAGCATCTTCTCAACACAAGATACTGTGTTTGGCACTAAAGGAGGTCCACAGTATAAGATATGGCATCTGACTCCAAATGCTCTCCAGCTGGCTTCCCACGTACATCCGTATGGTAAGAGGTGATACCAAACATAGTGTTCATGAGTCACTGAAGCTGCCAATAGGGCTGCTTAACTGAGAGCTGTTCTCTAGAATGGACTCTCCCAGTTTTCGATGATGCCATTTTTCATAATTCAGGAACAGGCTTGGTTTTGTTTAAGATATTTTGTCAAATCAATTTGGCATACTCACATTCATCCTTTAATAAACATTTTCCTTGTACCCTGAGTAGTTGTAATAAGTTTACATCTAAATCATCTACTGTCTTCAAATTAAATCTGCCCTCAATCATAACCAAAAATGCTCTCACAGATGCTATTACATGAGATTGAAAGGTCAGCTCTATTTTGAAACTATAAAATAAGAGAAAGAGAAACAAGTTTCTCATTAGAGCCTTGACTAGAAAATTTTTTTTAAAATGCATCTTTTCAGAGAATATGTCCATGAAGAAATTTGAGTGGAAATCTTAGATTTTTCTCTTAGGGAAAAAAAAAACTGACAGATGAGTCTTCTACCCAACAAAAGAGCTTATCTTACTTGTTTTCAGGTGTTTGAAAGAAGCAACATCTCAAGATTGCTGCCTAAGGGCACAAATGCTCACTTAAGCAGGAAAAAAAAAAAAAGAAGAAGAAAAAAGAAAGAAAATCACCATAAAGAAAAAGAAAAGTGTCAGGCAAAGGCATATGAGAATAAACAGAGAAATGTTTTGCTCTGAAATATGGAACAAGTGCAAGATTAGAATGCACACTTAGAAGAGGATTATTTGAAACAGAATAAAGCCTCTCTATCCATTTGAGATCTATCTGATGTGAATGAGAGACAGTTGAATAGTAGGTGACTTATCCTTTCTGCTCTCCCCATAGTTATTATAATTATACCATTGAAATTTCATCCTTACTATTATCATGTGTCTCCTCTTATATCATTGTTGATCAATATCTTGACATTTGGGGATGGGAGATTAGAGAGAAGGGCGGGAGGTGCTAGTTATATATCAATCCTCAAAAAAGACACACAGATTACCCATTTTCTCCAAATTCCTTTTCTCAAACAGCAACTCTTTCCAATGATTGTATCTGGAGTATATCCAGATGGCTTCAAAACTGGCAAACTGGTAATGGCTAGAAGAGAGTGCTGAACATACTCACCAACAATGAAGACATTCAGGTTTTACTATTTTGGTATATGCCTTATATGATCATGGTCTAATACTTAGAACAACTTTATGAGGGGGATAATATAGTTTTTAGTTTACAAATGAAGAGAATAATGCTAAGAAAAGTCTATTATTTTTCCCCCAAAATTAAAAAAAAAAAAACAGTAGATGGAGGTGGAAAGATTTAAACCTCAGGTCATCAAACTTCATAGCATGTGGTCACTGTGATACACTTAGGAATTTTCAGAAAGAAAAAGATAATTTTGAAGCATAGGTACATTTAAAGGTATTTAATTGTAAATATAAATTTTTTTTTTCCTTTTCACATATTTTCTTTAAGACTGGCTTTTCTTAATACTCAGCAAAATATTTGCTTTGTATTTATGGAATATGTGATGTAGTGAATAATACCCACCTAATGCCAATAATATGTTTTGACACATGATCAGAAAATATATTTCCTATGAACGCATAATATATTTCCAAGCCAACTTCAGCAAAATCTATTCCTGAAGAGTCAAAATATGTGTGTGTGTGTGTGTGTGTGTGTGTGTGTGTGTGTGTGTATGTGTGTTTCTTCCCTTGAGAGAGAGAGAGGTGTTTGAAAGTAGTTTGATATGAAAAAGTAGACACTGGCAGTGTGTTATAGTTTGGATCTTAACTTTCCCCCAAATCTCATGTGTTAAATGAAATCTTAGTCCCCAGTGGATCAGCTTTCAGAGCTGTGACATTTATTTGGGAGGCAAATGGTTCATGAGGGCTCTGAATTCATGAACAGACTAGTCCACTTGTGGACTCATAGTTTAATAGGTTTGGGGAGAAGAACTTTGTTATAAAAACAAACTCTTTTCTGCCTCTCAGTCACCATGAGATAAGAAAAATTTCTCTTCCATGTGCTTTCTGCCAAGATATTTGCAGACCTCAGGCCCAAAGTGATGAAGCCAAATGACTATTGACTAGAAATCTGCACTCCTGAGCCAAAATATACCTTTCCTCCTTTAAATTCATTTGTCTCAACTATTTTTGTCACAGCAAGAGAAAGCTTACTAACACCTACTATACTGGTTACATATTATTGTATATAAGCTACCTGAAAATAAAGGCTTAAACAAATGTAGATTGCTTGGGAAGTTCTTCTGATTTTGTCTGGATTCATCTAAAGGAATGCACTTAGTTAAACAGGCTTGTTACAATGTGGTAGCTAGGTTTGTTTTCCATATGGATTTGCACATTGAATAAATCTATACAGGGCCTCCTTGTCTGAGGGTGGCATCTACCCAAGAAGGCAAGCTCCCATCAAATCTGTGCTTGTGTCATGACTGCTAATGTCCTGTTGGCCAAAACAAGTCACCCAGGCAAGCACAGATTTAATGTTGGAGAAGACAAATCCAAGAACATAGTATCAGGATCTGAGATCCATAGGACTTACTAAAGTATCAATTTATCACAGATAGACTTCAAGATAATTTTCATGAGAAATATGGTAGAATATGGGCTGGGGCTTTAGCTTTAGCTCCATGGTAGAGTGCTTGCCTTGCATGTGTGAGGCACTGGATTCAATCCTCAGCACCACATAAAAAAATTAAAAAATAAAATAAAGGCATTCTTGGCCATCCTCAACTACAAAAACAAAATTTAAAAAAGAAAGAAGGTAGAATAGTCTCCTAGTCTTCTAAAGGAACTTCATGTTTGAGGATATATGGGGAAAGGGTATCAAATTTTTAAGGTAGACTCATTCCTGAAGATAAGAGGGAAGCAGAAGTTCTTATTTTATAGAGAATGAAACAGGGGTATAAAAAAAAGATTAATTAACTTTTTAAATCCAAGTAGCTATTACACAGCAAATCTAGGACTCCAAACCAGGCAGCCTGGCTCCAGAGTCTGGACTCTGAACCCTAGTCATACTGTCTTCCTAGGAATCAATGAGTTAGACAAATAAATGGTGTGATTAATTTGCAACTCTTCTAAAAAAAATTTTAAAGCACTTACAAAATTGAGAATTGCATAGTAGTGCATTTTAATCTTAACTACTCTTTGGTCCCCTCCTAGATCTGCAAAATCTATACAATATTCATTTTTGTCCACAGTGAGATGACATTTCTTATACTTTATCATGTACTGAGACACTTCTAAGAATATATAGCTGTTACAAGATACCTGTACAAAACAAATTCCTTATTCTTATTGAAATGTTCCTGTTTATGACTGTATCACTTATTTCTTTGTAAAATAAATACCAATCATATGATATCACTTATCTTGCAACGAAGCTTCCATGGACCATTCTGTACTTTTGGCTTAGTGGTATTTAAATGGCCATCCACAATTTAATGTTAAGACTAGATGGCAACTGGTTTATATTTATTGCTCTGAATCCAGCAAAAATAAAACCTAACAGAGGACTATGAAGCTCTTAAAAAGCTTTAAAGTTTGTGGCTCTTCTTAAAAAAGCATAAATATTTGAGATCTGAAATTCATTCATGCTTACTCCTTTCATAAACCATCAAAAACCCGAATCATTCCAAGTAAAGCTATTAAAGATACTTGCAGTGAATGCTTACTAAATTTTGTTTTTATTTGGTTGTTTACTTTGCCATTTCCTTGCTAGACTGCAGAGGTCTCTTGCTGTTTCTTTTTTTAATTTAACAGTTATTTCCAATTTTTCATAACATCTGCTTGAAGCCTGTTAATTTCAGGCAAAATGATAATGCATTCAGAATATTCTCTTTTGATTAGATGATCAGGATTAGAAAATAATGGCTGTTCAGATACCCTGAGGGACTTGGAATCCAAATTTCAGTAGAAACAAGATGAGTTTATAGGATATTTTTTGAATAAAAGTAATTCCACATTAATTCTAAATTTTATAACTTCAAAACAATATGTAAAATTGCTATAGATTCCATAATATATAACCATAAAGATAACTGCTCAATGACTCAGTCAAAAACGACCAATGATCAAATTTATATTCAAAACTGTTAACTTGACACTCTTTACTATCCACCAGATATACCCTATGGTTAAAGTATATCCTACAAGAAAAAAATATAAAATTCAGTACATGGACAACTAATAAATTTAAAAAGGTAAATATAACATCATATTACTATCAAATTGTTTAGGAAAGGATTTGAATAGAGCATTAAAGAAAAATCCATCCAGTTGGTCTAACTATGAATAGGATAATAAGTTATTTCAGAGGTGGTGAGAGAAGTACCAGTTTTGCCTGGAGGGACAGCCATGTAGTTACAGACAGGATTAATCTAAGACAGAGAATAATCAAATATCAGATCGTCTGGGAGACAAGAAAAATGGGCAGTATGGATTTGAGTTTGCCTCTCTCTAGTATAAAGGGATCCTGAGATTGAAATAATTGCATACTATTCTTCCTTCCAATAGTCCCCCACTCCTCCACTTCCTTCTCTTGGTCCTTTTCCCCTTCTCTGTAATGACAGTTTCTCATTCTTCCAAAACTTTCTTTATTAATCATATTTGGAATCTCCTCAAGTAAGATGAGGATAGCACCATATTCTGAAAGCTTAGGAAGAAAGCCTTTGTATAGTTAAAACTGGTAGATTATTTTTTGTGCAGGGTGAGAGATAGGAGTTCAATTTCATTCTGCTTCATATGAATTTCCCATTTTTCCCAGCACCATTTGTTATAGAGGCTATTTTTTTCTCCAATTTATGCTGATGGCACTTTTGTTTAATCTAATATAAATTTATTTATGAGAGTTTTTCTCTATGTCCTCTCTTTTGTTCCATTGTTCTTCATGTCTGCTTTGGTTCCAATACCATGCTGCTTTTGTAACTATAGGTCTATAGTATAATTTAAAGTCTGGTATTGTGACATCTCTTGCTTCACTTTTCTCGCTAAGGATTGCTTTGGTTATTCTGGGCCTTTTCTTTTTCCAAATGAATTTCATTGCTGCTTTTTTCTATTTCTATGATAAATGCCATTTGAATTTTAATAAGCATTGAATTTAATCTGTATAGCACTTTGGTAGTATGGCCATTTTAGCAATATTAATTCTGCCTATCCAAGAACAAGGGAAATCCATCTATCTTCTAAAGTCTTCTTCAATTTCTTTCTTTAGTGTTCTGTAGTTTTCCTTGAAGAGGTCTTTCACCTCTTTTGTTAGGTTGATTCCAAAGCATTTTTTGAGGCTGTTGTTGAATGGAGTAGTTTTCCTAATTTCTCTTTCAGCTGATGCATCATTGGTGTATAGGGACACAATTGATGTATGGGTGTTAATTTTATAAGCTGCTACTTTCCTGAATTCATTTGTGAGTTCTAGAAGTTTTATGGTGGAGTGTTTTAGGTCTTCTAAATAAAGAATCATGTTGTTGGCAAATAGGGATAGATTGAGCTCTTCTTTTCCTATCAATATCCCTTTAATCTCTTTCTTTTGCCTAATTGCTCTGGCTAGAGTTTCAGGATTGTGTTAACAGATGTGGTGAAAGAGGGCATCCCTGTCTTGTTCTAATGTTTAGAGGGAATGCTTTCAGTTTTTCTCCATTTAGACCAGAGATTATCTGGTCTAACAGAAGAAAATATAGCCACAACTTCTTATCATGTTGGCTTAGCAACCAACTTCCTCAACAAGACCCCTGAAGTGCAAGAAGTAAAATTAAGAGTCAAATAAATGAAACAGTATGAAACTAAAAAAGCTTTTTCATAACCAAGGAAACTGTCAAAAGCATGAAGAGAAAGCCTGTAGAATGGGAAAAAAAAAAACAACTTTGCCACCTGCAACTCAGATAGAGCATTAATCTCCAGGATATATAAAGAACTCAAAACATGTAACACCAAAAATCAAATAACCCAATCAATAAAAGGGCAAAAGAAATGAACAGGCACTTGACAGAAGCAGCAATTGGAATCGGCAACAAATGCATTAAAAAATGCTCAACACCTCTAGCAATTAGAGAAATGCAATTTAAAACTGCACTGAGATTCTATCTCAATCCAGTCAGAATGGCATTTATTAAGAATACAATGTTGGAGGACACTGGGAAAAAGGTGCACTCATACATTGCTGGTGGGACTGCAAATTGGTGCAACCACTCTAGAAAGCAGTATGAGATTCCTCAGAAAACTTGGGATAGGACCACCATTTGTCCCAGTTATCCCATTTGTGGGTATATACCAAAAGACTTTAAAAATCATCATAATATAGTGATACAGCTATATCAATATTTATAGCAGCTCAATTCACAACAGCTAAGCTATGGAACCAACCTAGGTGCTCTTCAACAGATGGACTGATACAGAAAATGTGGTGTATATATACACAATGAAATATTACTCTGGCATAAAAATAATGACAGTGATTTTTGCCAGTAAATGGATGGATCTGGAGATTATCATGCTAAGTGAAATAAGCCAATCCTGAAAAACCAGAGGCAAAATGTTTTCTCTGATGTGCATATGATAATACACAATAAGGCAGGGAGAGAAAAAGAGAAGTTCAGAGGATTAGACTAAGGGGAATGAAGGGAAGTGAGGTGGGATGGGAATAGGAAAGTCAGTGGAATGAATCAGACATAACTTTCCTAGTTCATTTATGAGCATAGCACCAATGAAACTCCATATCATGTATGTCCACAGAATGGTATCCTAATTAGCATAAGTTATACTCTATGTATGTATAATATGTCAAAATACACTCTCTGTCATGTGTATCTAATAAGAATAAGAAAAATATTAAGGGTCACTAGAATCTAAATTTCACTATTTCAGAAAACTAAAATGCTAATCCATCTTAAAAAAGGAAGGAAGGAAGGAAGGAAGAAAGGAAACTGGCAGATTAGGTATAAGATCTTTCTATTCCTATGCATTTATACATAAGACCTTATCTGAATAAAGCAAAAGGATAAATCCAAGTGAATTCTTGTTTTCAAAAGGATAAAGAGAATGCCAGGCAAGAGAGTGAGCAACCCAGTTTCACCAAGAGCTCTAGAATTATTGTATTTTTCATGGAAATCCATGCCATCATCTAGGATTTAATAGAGTGAAGTCCTGTTGTGGGGACTCTTCAGGTTGCAAGGACAAGAAGTAGGGTCAGTTAGGTCAGTGATAAATGCAGAGGAAACTGGGACATAGAGACCACCACAGTCTATGGAAAACCAGGACAAGTATCAGCCACTGTCACTGAGAGCCTAACAGCAACAGAGATGTTTTGAAAACACCTCTAGTAAATGACACATGTTGCTGAACTCTCAGTTGAATTGCTCTGTCCATGCAGTGGGACTCCACCACACTCATTACACAGTTGCTTTCTGACTCTGCTTTTTAAGCTCATCTCTACTTACTCCTGATTTTTTCCAGCACCATTTCCATCTTCCAGAAAGGAGAATCCAACTGAATCAATAGTGATTGCCCAATACAAAACATAAATCAATTGAACAGAAATCTAGAACTAGGCCAATTGATAGGTACCTAGTCTCATTTTTGGTTAACTCAACATTTCTACTATATTCCAAGGAATATGCATTCTAGGAAACATGGACCATCTATACTCTGGAGCAAATGCATGCCAAATCTGGTATAAGCACATTACACAAATTCATGCATTAAGGCTCTAAAATTTTCAAGTAAAAAAAATACCTAATATAATACGGGGATTTATTTTAAAGTTAAGACTTAATTTTTTCTGAATAACTTTTCTTCTTCCAAATCTTTTAAAACATTTACACAGTGAGGTTACCTACATTTTTATTTCGTTTTTAAGCACTACTTCAGTTGGTTTCAACAGGACCACCCATATCTAGTCCATGGTTTGTGAACAGTGTCAGAGACAGACACATGCTACAGTGCTCAGCTATTTACATGTCAAGAGTCACTGTGATTCTGCAACCTGTACAATCAGAAAAATGAGAAATTATACCCCATTTGATTCAAATGTATGAATTGTCAAGATCATTGTACTGTCATGTGTAGCTAATAAAAAAAAAGGAGTCACACTGGACATTTGCCTAAAAAAGAAGCTGTGTTCATAGCATAAAATATAAATCCTATAATCACTCCAGGTACCCCATAAACCATAGAGCAATAAATTAAAAAATAAAACTGATTAAGGAGTATCTAAGGCTAGGTGTATTAAGTTGCTTAAGCCACAAGACAGCTCTGATATCTCAAGGCCCAGCAGAGATAGAAATGATAAAGCTATTTTTGAGAGGAAAAGGAAACAAGTTTTTAAACCCTCCTTCTTAAGAGACATCATCAGGCATGTAGACTTTAACAAAAATCTCAGTGCATCCTATGTTACTCTCTGTCCATTAACTTCCATTTGGATCATGCAGGAAAAAGGATGGAGAATAGGATCTCAATTCTGTCTTGCCCAGTGATTATATTTTGTCCTTTCTTTGTATTTATGTAATTTTCTCTCTTTTCTTTTCCCTTTTATTAGGTACAGTATTGCTTTGGGGATAGAATAAATGCAATTATTTAGTGCTTTGAGGTAGACTAAAAGAAAACTACCATTATTATTAAAATGCAAACCTTACAAAAAATGTTCAATTGGCAACATTTATTCTCAAGTTTTTGCAACTTCTATTTGTTTTAGCTACAACCCAGGGCTTCCCCACTACCTCCCATGTACTCAGTGGCCTAATGTTGCAAGCTGGGCAGAATCCCATGTTGGTAATCTTCTATATATTATTTATTTCCTAAACTCTATCAAGACTTACTCATCCATTGCCTCTTGTATCAGATCATTTATATTCTATTTAGTTGGAAATGATCCCTAGTAGAAATGTCTGCTAAAGTGATAAGCTACTCTGCAGTTGGGTAATCTTTGATTTTACCAACAGACAAACTGAAGTTTTAGAGAGTAAAACTTATCTAAAGTCAGAAATATCACGGGTCCTGCTGAAAATACAGGACTTCCTTGATCATAACAAAAATCGATATCCAGTGTAAGACTTGATTATTCTTTGTTAAGTACACCTTGCTAATTATTGACATACATTATTAAACTTGAAACTCTTACCATATACTGCCACTTGAGCTTTAAATTCTAAAGGTCCCATGGTATAGTTTTAAGCCTTCATCTCTTTTTATTAGACATTCCTTCTTTTTCTTACACTCATGGATCTCATCCAATCCCATGCATTCAATTACCAACCGTGACACCGGTGGTTACCAGGGTTACTTTTCCACTTAGCTTTCCAGTTAGCTTACCTATATGACATCATCACAAGGCTATTTTTCTAGGCTCTTCAACCAAAGTTCAATTAATGATCTTTGCAGCCTGCTTTATTCCTCTGTCTAACTCATTTTGTGGCACAAATCAATGCAATTGTTGCAGAAGCCGGAAATCTGGGTGTTCTTTCTTTTTACTCCCATGTCCAATGTGTCTTTGGTACTCCATTTTTCACACATTTCTTCAGCATATCATTTTTTTCTCCACTTCCACTGACATCTTAATAATCTCCACGATCCTATCTCTGTGAATTATGAAAGTAGACTCTTGACTGATCTCTCTGAACCCAGTCTTTCTCCCCAATCACCTCCAGCTCATTCTCTACATTGATGTCAGTGATCTTTTTAAAACATAAATCTAATCACGCCACTCTTCAACTTAACATTCTGCAATAGTTCTATTGCTTGTATTGTGAAGTATAAAAATATATAAATTAGGGTGTCTTACAAATTCCTATGTAATCTCCCTGCCCTCCCCCAATTGTACTATTCTCTGATTACATTGCTGGCACTAATTTAGCCACAATGATTCTCTTTCAATTATTTCAGTTCCTGGAGGATCTTCATTACTTACGGATTTGCACACAGCATTTCCTTTGTTGGAAATAAGCTTTCTTCATTCTTGATCAAATTCTCTTCATCCATTCTTAGTTTTAATTATACTTCCTCAGAACACCTTCAAAGTTTTTATAGCCTTATTAAAGTCACTCATTATACTCCAAACTTATTCTTTCTGATGCTTATCAGAACAATAATCAGTTATTTTTATAATTACTTGAATGATACATAACTTCACCATTATGTTAAAATATCCACATGGGCATTATTGCTTATACTTTATTCTCTGTTTATTCTCTGTTCTATTCCTAGTACCCTGGGGTACATTACAGCTTATCAATAGTACTTTTTCAAAAAAAAAATCATAAGAAATGTCTATGAGTTAGGAGACTTTTTTTTTTTTTTTTAGTGACACTTGATTGCACTATCACTGTTTCTAGCTTCTTAGCTGTGGATTTGATAAATACAGGTATAAGAAACTTATAAAATAAGAAAATAGAAAAAAACTTATAAAATAAGAAAATAGAAAATAAGACTAACAATTGCCATGCTTTATAGTTATTCTGGGATTTAGCAGACAAGACAGGTACCTCTAATGGCATTTCCCCCTGTTCATCTCTGGTGGTTCTCTTGATAATTTGACTTTAGCATATGATGGTTGTCACTGGTTGATCACTCAGCAAATTTTTATTAAAAAACACGGGCTCATTTAAAAATAAACAAGAAAGAAAAAGAGGACAGAAATTCAAAATAACTATCCCAAGAAACTACCTAGGCATTCAAGAGTAAAAGAGAAATGTTCTCAATAAAATTTTGAATACAGCAGGCAATAGCAATAGCCTAATTTTGAAACTGTAACTAGAAACAGAGTTTGCAATAACTATAAGTGGGTCAGACAGCTTTGCCCTCCTGGCATAAGTTTTTAAGGTAATTGAAATGTTCATGAATTAAAGATAGGCCTTTCTAAAATATTACAAATCCATTGCTATCACCTGGCACATTATTTAACAAATTGCTAAGGATTTTTATGAATCTTGTACATGCCATACATGATTCTTACAAGCAGGATTGGGGTACTGTTTCCCAGCTGGCTTTAATCAGCTGAAATGAATGCAATCAGCATCACAAATTAATAATATTCCTTTTCATGATCATTTTATTCCATAAAGAAGTGACAAATGGGTAAAAATACTGTTAAAAATCACAAAATAATGTCTCCATGGGGGACATAAGTTAGTTTAGTTTGAAGACGCCGGTGATTGCTTACACATGATTTCCCAGAACAGCAGACTTGAACGGATGCTTCTGAGGCCATTTTCCATTTTGGTCATGAAGTCAAATAAAAAAGATTTTGTCACGGGAATGATATGTATCACTAACCTCCTAGATCTTTATCCCAGTCTGTGGAAATACTTATACACAGACACAAACACACACCCACGACATGTACATGAACATATATTTTTATATACAGAAATTCACCATTTTAGGCTAGAAAAATATAATTTCATAATTATTTTAGAATGTTATTAATTTTTCAAAATTTTCAAATTTATTTTCTTCAAAATTTACCTTTCTTAAAAAGGTAAAGAAAACTATTCTCTCAGTCTTTGATATGCTATCTTTATGCACAAATTGCTAAATTTTCAAAATGCCAGAAGTGAAAAATGCAGCATTTGGGTTTCTCTGTCTTGACCTTGACTTTGACATTAAGTTATACTTTTGTACCCTCCATTCCCATCTTCCTAGTAAAATTGGAAAGGAAAAAAAAAAGAGTTCATAGAGATAAGATAACTAACTGTTCTACACAGCTCATGAAATACTACTACTATTTCAGATAGACACTTTGATTTAATGTCATTGGCAGACAATTTGAAAATTATGACTTAGCCCTTATGTGACACACATACCCGCTACAAAGCTTGAATTACTCATTTGTTTATCTCATAAAGCATGGGCTGGTGCAACATAAGGACATTTCTAGCACACTCCATGGAGACATAATCTGTAACTGTTTAAAATGATAAAAGGCTAACAAAATGGAGTGAACACTGCATATCTATGGCATATGATTAACAGCACTCAGAAAATCAAAAACCAGAAAAAACACCAAAAAAGCATGAACATGAACATCTGGTCTTGCATTTATGGATATTCTCACTAGGAATTCAGAGGCAAAAAATTGCTTTCTAGTTATTAAATCATGCTGGGCTTTTGACACCATCTTGAGTAAGATGAAGCTAGAGAATCTATGGGTAAATCCACCCCTTCATCCTGTGCTGGGGATTGAACCCAGGGCCTCCTTACAATGGCAGGCAAGTGCTTATTGGTGTTGTTTTAATCATGTCCTCTGTTAGAGTCTGTAAACAAGTCAAGATGGCGCCTGGCATTTTGCCAGAGGGAGTGGTTTGTGAAGTAACGCCAGCTAGCCATTAAGTGTGGAGATTCCTTATTGGTTGACTGCTGCATCTAGTTTATGTTAATTAAGATAAGCTGTGTGGAATGTATATATACCCCTCTTGTCCTACAATAAACGGCTCCCACTCCTGCTGTATCAATCTACACAAGTTGTTCGTCACCCTCCGGTTATTTTGCTGCAGCCGTCTATGAAGTGTCTACAAGTGTATATCCATGGAATTTTTGTAATATCATAATTCTGCATTATAACATCGTTACATAAGAGCTTTTAAGATGGGCCAAATACCTCCATGTAGATTTTTTCCACATTGTTGAATTAACAGAAGCAAATGATCGATGGTCCAATTAAATACAATTACTGTGAAACCCTGGTCTAAATTTCTTCAACTAATGCTGTTTTTGTTTTTTTTAAATAAAGTCCAAATTAAATTCAAGGTATAGTACAACAGTGTTCTATAATTCCTCCCTGTGATTTGTTCATAATGATTGTGTCTAATTCTAATGCTTTTGAGATCAACAATTAAGCATGGTAATTCTAGTAGAATTATAACATTAAAAATATTTGTGGCTGGGTGTGGTGATGCATACTTATAATCCAAGCTATTTTTGGAGGCCAAGGCAGGAAGATCATGAGTTCAAAGTCAGACTGTGCAACTTAGCTTTACCCTGTTTTTAAAATAAAATAAAAAGTACAGGAATGTAGCTGAGAGGTAGAGCACGTACCTGCTATGTGCAAGGCCCTGGTTTCAATTCCCAGTATTGCTATAGGCATATATATATTCGTTCTTAAAGAAAATAAATATGTGTGTGTATGTGTGTGTATACACACATATTTATTTTAAGACTTTAAGAAAGTAAAGAACATTATTCTCTCAGTCTTTGATATGCTATCTTTATGGACACATTGCTAAATTTTCAAAATGCTAGAAGTGAAAAACGCAGCTTTTGGGTTTCACTGCCTTGACCTTGACTTTAACGTTAACTTATACTTTTATGCCCTCCATTCCCACCTTTCTAGTAAAATTGGAAAGAAAAAAAAAGAGTTCATAGAGATAACTAACTATTCTACACACACAGTTCATTAAATTCTACTACTGTTTCAGATAGACACTTTGATTTAATGTGCCTTGGCAGATTTGAAAAAAAAAAAATATATATATATATATATACACACACACATACACTATCTATCTATATATCTCTCTATATATTTATATAATATGTATATATACGTGTGTGTATATATCTCCACATAAATAGCTTTTCAGTTACTTTATAAACTCACCATCCTAATTATAGCAGTGAAAAAAACCCAAATGTTCTACAAGCCCAAATTTAGTCATGAAAATCAAGTTCAAATATTTTTACAAATGAGGAAACTAAAGACCATATGCTACATCTGCCCTAAATCACACAACTAGATTGTGACTGAGCAAAGGATAACTTGAGACCAGTACCTCTTTATTACCTAATACACATCCCTTTGGTATTTTTAAAAATGAAGTATCACTAAATACAAGCCATTCAGATTGAACAAAGTGAAAAGAAGCTACCCCTTGCTCTAGTGCTCTGTACCATCACTGCATCTCTCCAGGGTCCACACTTTCTAAAGCTTCTGTTTTTAAAGCCATATGTTTCATAACTATACATTCTATACTTACACTGCCATTGATTTATCCATTAATGGAATGTTACTGACTTCCCACTATAATAACATTCAACTTATACCCACTCATAGAAATATTATGTCTCTTCAACCACTTTATAAGGTGAGAGCATTCATTTTCTGCACTGACCTTCATCTATCCTTTCTCCTTCTATCTCAACTCAGTCCCCTTTAATTTTACATTATAAAAGTTGGTAAATATCTACAATCTATAACTAAATATTTTGCTAATTTATCTTCAAGCAGGATTCAGACACCATTTTTTTTCTTCCTCCAAAGATATAGTACGCATTTTAGGTTTCATGGAAAATAGCAAGTGTTTACGACGTTGTGGGAAAATCAGTCTGTGTGCACTGTTGGTGGGGATGCGAAATGGTGTGATACCTATGGAAAACAGTATGGAGGTTCGTCAAAAAGTTAAATATAGAACTTCCATATGCTACAATGTGGATGCATCTTGAGGATATCATTCCAGATAAAATAAGCTTTCTCTCTCTCTCTCTCTCTCTCTCTCTCTCTCTCTCTCACACACACACACACACACACACATACACACACAAATTGGCACAATTCTAGTTAAGTATCTAAAAGAGTCAAACTCTAAGAAATTGAATGTAGAATCATGGTCACTAGACATCTGGGGGGAGAAGGAAAAGTGGAGTGGCTCAGTGAGCATCGAGTTTCTGTTTTGCAAGATAAAAGAGTTCTAGAGATTTGTTGCACAACAATATGCATATAGTTTACACGACTGTATGTACATTAAAAATTATTAGGATAGTAAATTTCATGCTTTTTATCAAGAAGAAAATGTCCCTAAAAACAAAGAATAAAGAAGTTAAAGAGAAATGCAGGAGAACGATAAGAAGCAGTAAGAGCATCCTGGCCCCTAAAACAAATGAAAAGGCAAGTGTCTCACCTTATGCCCATTCTCCCCACCACACCAAGAAACCTGGATGCATCATCAAAGGAGAGTGCAGGTATTCTTCGAAAGTTATATATATGCTTGTACAAAATATTTATACAATAAATTATCATTCATACTTATTATTCCTATGCTATTTAATCGATTCCTAATTTATTTTTATTACCTATGTGATTTATTATTATTATTTGATCTATTTTTATTACCTACGCTATTATTAATTTGTCCTTCTATTTTGTTGTTCATGTCTGAATTGCTCACATCCTGAAGTTGTTTCCTAACTCACATACAATTTCAGTCTGATTTCATGTCCTCTCTTCCTTTGGCCCTAATTTAGATTCTTTAGGTCGGCTGCTTTGCTATTTTTATCTTTAATTGCTTTTCTAAGTCACAGTCACCATTTCTTGGACCCATATTCTTTCTCATTTTGACTGAGTATATCCTCAAGAAGCATTGACTCTGACATCCCATTATTTTCTTAAATAATTTTTCTGATTTCTAAAGCACATCTTTCAACTCTTTCAGAGAACTTCAAGTCAAGAAAGCATTACTCACTTCATATGCCTAATGTTTTTAAGTTTTCTAATTTTTTTTCTCACATACTGGCAAGATAATTAGAATTTGTCTTGAAATTCTAGGTTACAAGTAATTTCTCTTTTGTTTTCTGAGTTTGCTGTTTCACCTTTATCTTTGTATAGCCAGAATGGCTAATCAGAAAAGCAATGCCAAATCTTTTTTATTATACTTGGTATGCTTACTCAATTAAACCCTTTTCTTGGGAGTAGTTTCTTCTATTTGTTGAGTTCCCTGCTTTGGAGATATCCACTTTCCTTAAATATGTGATGACTAAAAATTATTTGCATGTGTTTATAATTAAGATTTGCTATTAGACTGTTTGATGCATCAATCTGTACACATACCTGAAAGTGGGGGCTATGAAGGCAAGAAGTAACTTTTGTAGCTTGTATCCCAGCCCATTTTCCATAAGGAGGAAGGTATTGAGTAGCTGCCTGTGTAGCCAAAAAACTATTTGAGAGTCAGACTCTAGATAAGGGACTCCCTATTTCACTTGTGTACCACAACTTGTCTTTTCCACATAAGCCATCAAATATCAGATTCTCTCTGATAATATATGCTCAACCCTGTGAATTGACCCAGGTTGGAGTAGAGAGGGTGTGCAGGAGTTAGCCTATTTATTTCTGTTCTGATAACTACCCACCCTAATTTGCTCTGAGACCATCATCATGTTCTTTCAGCTCCTTATATCCACCCCATCTGAAGGGGCACCTTGTCTTTTCATTTCTATATAAAAATTAGAGAAATCTGATTCTTCTCAACTTGTGATGCATCTCCCACAGAATGGAAGCTCTGCTAGCTGTATCCCTGCTGGTCTGTCCCTCTTCATGTATTCCATCGCTGAGGGAAGGGAATTAATTGTAGTATTTGTAAGAACATGGCCATACATAATGCAACACCTTCCTTTTTGTCTTGCTCACAAGCAAGTCTGTTACAGAAATCACGAGTTCTCCTTTGCTCTTCTATACTGCGGATGTTCCCCAGGCAGCAGAAACATCTCCTAACGCAGGAAGGTCTGATCCAGTCAATGTTGCCATGATTGAGTTGTAAGACTCTTTCATTATCATATAAGGAAGCTCAATTGCCCTCAGATATAAGCCACGTTCTTTTATATCAGCTCAACACATGAAATATTTAGCTCCCTGTGTCTTAGCTCCTTGTCTTTCTTCTCAATTGATTCAGAACTCAGAGAAGAAAAGGGATGATATTGATGAGGTCACCCCAATGAACCTAATCTACCTATTTGCGATTTCATCTAATTCTTCATTATTAACAATTTTTGCTCCACCAAGAGATTAATGTATTGTAAAAGAATTGTGAAACAAGGAAGTTACATGTTAAATTTTCTTAACCATCATTTCTAAGGACAAATGTATGGAAATCGCATGTGCTCAGCCTAACACCTGGAATGTATATCCTCTTCTAAAACAAACAAACAAATAAATATAAATATATATATATATATATATATATATATATATATATATATATATATATATATCCTACTCCAGAGATTCTCAGCTTGGGATAACAGTGCTTCACTAGATACAGTTTTAAAATGAAAAGTAGGGGGGTCAGGTGTAGTTAAGAAGTAGATATCTTGCCTAGTATATATGAAGCCCTGAGTTCAATCCCCAACTGGGGAGTACCTCAAAGAGAAAGAGAGAGAAGTGGCTTTTGGTTGTCACAGGATTGGTGGCTCTTATGTTACTAACTAACTGGGGGAAAAGAGTGTAAAAATTTGCATTGACACAGACAGTCATGCAGAGTCATCCTGACCAAAATAGCAACAAGGCCCATGTTGAGAACCCTGCTCAGGATACTTCAGTTACTTAAAAAGTTCTCCTTTGAATTCCTTCTAAAACTTATACATCCTTTGCACATGAGTTTTAAGGTATATTTTACCTGAAATTAGAAATTTTCAGGAAAGTTAGATTTTTTTCTTAAATAATACAATATATAGACTATATCTTAGATTTGTGCCTATTTGATTAAAGGAAATTACTGGAAGTAAAATATCAGCTCAAGATAAAATTTCTATGAAAAAGGAAATGATTTCAACTTTTATTGACCATAAATCACAATGATATCCACTATACAATGTACATCTCCAATATACCACACCAAAATCAGTAAGTTTCCATATCAACAATGATATGGCATAATTATCAAATCTTTACACTAGAAGAGGAGAAATATCATCAAATTAGGGAACCTAGCAATCTTCTTTTGACTCAATTCTGACTTTCTTCACTGTTAGATTAGTTAGCAATGAATTCCTAAAGAAAGAGATACAAGTAGAACACGAAAGACACCTCTGTCTGATAGTTAAAAAGCAGCAACCTTTACCTATCTGTCTCAAATCTCAACAGAGTCACCTAGTAAGTCATATGATTAGCTCCGCACAGGGTTAGCCCTTCTTCTAAAGCCCCATTGAGATAATCAATTAGCTCAAAGACTTCCTTTCATTACTCTCATTGATAGTGCAATTTATCAACAATGGCTGCTTTGTAAATTTCTCTAAAACCTTAAATCACATACAACATGCATTTCTTACTATTATTCCATTTAGAAATTTGGGATCCAGTTCCCAATCCATCCCTTCCTAATAGTCTGCTTTACCCACTGCTCCACACATTCTCACATTCCCAAGCATGGCTAGAAAGACTTTATCTTGATGTTTTAATTTCTTCCTCTCTCCTAGTACTCAGCAGAGCATTAAGGATCTTGTGCTCAATTGTTCTTCTCTAGTTATTTTTGTACCTATGACAAAACACCTGCTCCAGTGGCTTCTGGATGCACTGCATGCTCACCATCTGACAGGAACATTTGTGCCCATTTGTTTGAACAGAAGGACTGCATTTCTAATGGTACAAGATTCTGACTAATGACACAGTTCTTGGAAGAAAAGTACCAGGGGTCAGTCTTTATTCAGGCTTCCAAAGTACTTATTGGAAAATAATATATTTGGTTTTTTTTTTATAAATTTTAAGAGAAAATTCAGACTGTATTCTTCATTAGATAAAACAGATTATGGGTTTCTTAAGAGGGCAGATTCCAAATCTATTTTATACACTATCTTATGAATATACACAAGTCAACAATGGACTACAGAATCATGGAACAAACAACTTCCAGAGGGAAAAGGGCCCTAATAAAATCTCTAAGGAACAAAACCGCCATCTTAGTACATATGCATAACATTGAAGTATATGCTGTAAGTTTATATAAGCATAAAAGCATATGATATACTTTGGATCTTATATGTCCCCCAAAGGCCAAGTGTCAAAGGCTTAGTTCTATGAATGGCGCTAATGGGCAATGGTGAAAGCTTTCAGACGTAGGGCATAGGGAGAGATCTTCAAGTCACTTGGGGTGTGCCCTTGAAGGGGATAATGGGACTCCAACCCCTTCTTCTTTCTTTTGTGTTCTGGTCACGTCAGCCATTTTGTTCATTTCCCACCAGGATGTGCTGCTGCTCATTGAAAGCAACACAGCTGAAAATTGTTAGCCAAAATAAACTTTCCCTCTTCATAATTTGATGACCTCAGTCTTTGTTACAGTGAGAGAAAGCTGACTAACATGACCATGAACTTCAATACGTTTTCTGTCCTTCTATCGCCCTCCATCAGCAAAAGATTTCACAATGTGCAGTCTACACAGAGAACACAGAATGGATTAAAAGGTGGGGTTTAGTGTGTCAGATTCAAACCTCTTTCTGTACAGCATTTAGTACCACAACAACATCATATTAAATTACTAGAGTGATAATGAAGTTTCTCTTGCATTTAACTTTTATTCCTTTATAATTCATAAGCATAGTAAAATAGATATTTCCTTAATTGAATGCATGTAGATGTACAGATGGTATTAAGTTGATTTAAATCACTGCCAGGTATGTGTGGTTTATCTCCAAAACAGCTTTATTGATTTTTTTCCTCCATTTTTGAGCAGACCTTTTTCCCATGAGAGTTATTAGTCAATGCACCCATCTCCAATCTTGAATCCCATGGCCTAAAACTGCTTTGACCAACAGAATATGGCAGATGCACGGGATGAATGATATCTAGGCTCACTCATCAAGAGACGTATCGCTTTCACCTGGGTCCCTTGGAGCACATGTTCCTGAAGGAGCTTCCTACCATGTCAAATGACCGTTTGTTCTGAAATGACTGTAATGTGAGGAAGCCTAATAAGCCTTTTTGGAGGAATTATGTAAAGAAAAAAATAGCCGACTAGCCCCAAGGTATTGCCACCTATTCTAAGTCAGACTTCAATGCATAAAGAAGCCTGCAGCATTGTCTCAGCCAGGGTCTGATTGTAACTGTTAGAGGGAAACCAATCGAGAACCACTAAACTCACACAGCAAATTCACTGAAGCATGAGGGCTAACAATACCATGCTGTTCTAAACCACTAAGTTTTGAGATTATTTGTTCTACAGCATTAAATGATCAGCATCCATGAGATTTTATTTTTTCCTCTTAAAAAGTACTAATATAAAGATGTAACCTGAAAGGACTTCCAAAGGCCAAATGTAGGGCAATCTGAATAACCAAGTTGTTCTAGAAACGGACTCATTCTGATATACATAATTGAATGAATAAATGAGGGAAAAGAGATAATTCTTTTCAGTAGAACCCAAATTAATAAAAAGTGAGAATGATGGAATCCGATAAACACTATCTGACAAATACATTTATAAATTTTGCTGGTAAGAATTGTTGATGGTTGCTAAAATTAATGAGCAAAAGAATGATGAGAAATAGGATATTTTCACAGTTAAAGTAACTTCACACATAATGTTTAAAAATTATAACAGAAAAATATATCACTTTGTGGTGGAAAAAGCTTCCAGATACCACATTAAAAAAGTGATAGAAATTAACCTGTAGTAAGACATGCTGATGTCATATAACTCCTGATTTGATGCCATTCTTGACAAAAATGTATACTCTCAAGCTCATTTTGAGAAAACGTCAGGCAAAATCCTAGCTGGGGAATATAAATCAGGAGTGATCTTCCCAGTTGTCAGGGTCATGAGGCATAAGGATCCAAACCTACCCCAGACTAGAAAATGAAGGATGCTTGTCTATGAAGGCAATGTGAGATCTGGATTGGCTCTTGAACTGGAGAGTCAGAACAAGATTAGCGTGATAACTGATGAGTTTGGAATAAAGTCCAAAGATTTGAGAGTACTATGTCAACAGCCATTTCCTGATTTAGATTATTACACTGTTATTATTGCAAAGTGTTAACAACAGGGACTCTGGCATGTAAGAAATCAGTGTTGTCGCACAAATTTTTTTGGATGACTTAGTACTTTAAATAGAAAATAAATATAAAGTTGACCCATTACAAAATAGTGAGGAGGATGAAGTGTGATATAACAATGGCTTCATTTGATTCTTTGAAAAACATACATTTAGGGGCTGGGGTTGTGGCTCATTGGTAGAGCACTCACCTAGCACATGCGAGGCCCTGGGTTTGATCCTCAGCACTACATACAAATAAATAAATAAAATAAAGGTATTGTGTCCAACTACAACAACAACAAAAAATTTAAAAAACTAACATTTAAATTATTTGAGACTGTTTTAAAAAACAATGGGGAAATTATGTATGTAATGCTTCAATTAAAAGCTCAAAAAATAAGATATTGATAGATACCTCTATCAGGTTGACACACTGTTGTGGGGTCTTCTCTCCAAGAATACAGCCTTACTACTTAATGGCCTCCCCTGCTTGTTCTGTCTCATTGTACTTCTTTATATTCAAAGCACAGGGTGCAAGACCCGAAAAGAGTTGCTGTTGTTGCAATTGATCTGGTAACAGTTTTGTTGTAGTCTTTAGTTTGGTTTTTGATATGCAAACCATTCTGGAGGTGGAGAAAGGAAGTGAATGAGGTTGGAGTTCTCTGACACCATCTCTGTACATATCTCTGGATGCACCTGGTTCATCTTTGTTATACTGATAGAGCAAAAGGCTGCCCTACTGTAGGCTCATAGCAGAAAGGACCAAGAGTTGAAGGGAGGAAAACTAAACTTACCTGAGTTGAAGCAGAATCAGATAATATCATCATCTAGCTCTGGCAGAACTCAGAGGATAACAGGTTGGGGAGATCACTTACCAACTTTTCCTGTGACAATGCTTTATATTGCAGTTTTAGCAGGCGTTTAATTTCCTTGAGATCACACATAGATATTAAGGTATAAATAGCTCCCAAATTATAAAATCACCTTGAATATTTTTGATAATCTAATCCTCATGATTAATTACTCCTCTGACACTTTCATATTAATAATTGAGAACTTTCGTCTTTTGCTATCTCAAAAGAACGACACTCAATGTTTAGTTAACCAATAAACTTTTATACTTCTCTAATTAGTACGCATCTGCTGTCTTTGAAAATCAAGGCTATTAAATAATGTTCATCAATGGTTCACTAGTGAGCTATTTCACCACCAGAATGAAGCCACAAGGAAATTAAGAAAATGGAAGGAAAGGATGGAAAGGCAGAGAAGAGAAAACTAGCAGAAAGAAGGAGAAATAGAGGGAGGATGTGGGGAGGAGGAGCAGAAAAGGGAAGGGAAAAATAAGAATTTTAAACTTGGGAGGGTAATATTTTTTTCACTTAAAATCCTAGAAACTTTCCTGTTAAATGCGCTGTGGTTAGAATGCTAATCACTATTCTCTGTGCAGGTAAAATCACTTAAAATCAATATTGTGGCCTTTCTTAGGCTGTTGCTATCTTGGAAACCAGTATTTGATCTATTTACTCAAAGTGCACTGGGGGCAGTAACTACAACTCACAATCGCCCTACTTCCTGCTCTGTGTTTAAGCTGGTTCCAATCTGTCTAACTACTATAATACATGCCAAGCATTATTTTTCTCCCCAATCCAATATTATCACCAACTGGTGCTCATTTATTTAAAGGTTGTGAGCATGGGCTATTAACTTTGGCAGGGAAATTCAATGTGGAAAAAAAAAAAAAAAAACTCCTTCCAAAAGGGAGGGACAAACGAGAGGTTAGAATAAAATAAGCAGAAACTGATGCATCGGTTGCTAATCTCTTCCTTGTTGTTTTACCTGCATTCATGGAAAGACCAGGAGGAGGAAGATCAGATACTATTTACAGAGCCCATTGAGAGCTCCTTCTTCCTTGGCCTCTTTTAACTCACAGTGTTCTCATCAGCCTACCTGTGGATATGCCTAAGACCTTAATACCAGGCAATTCATGGCTTAAATAGCATAGAGTGGTAGTTTCTAAAAGCTTTCTAAAAGTTCATATGCTATGATTAACTCTACTTGAATGTCCAAATAATCATTGCATTTTCTTATAGAAGTGAAAAGTCATGGGGATAAGTTTTAGAAACCTACTCAACCTACTTCTCATAATATTTCCCTACCTTCCTGAAGAGTATCTATTTGGAGAGAATGCATTCAGAAATTGGCACTCAGTGAGTGCACATTTATACCAGATGTTACTATTGGGTAGGTGACTGGGGCTGGCTTGCAGGGTTAGAGGCCCCAGGAGAGTGGGGCTGGGGATAGGGAGGAATGAAAATATTTGATGGGAGGAGCAAAATGAGGAGTTAATATTAGACTGCAGGTTCATGGAAAATTTGGCACAAGTCATGTGAGGAGGACAGAAGGGATTGAGGGTTTGGGCTATGGAATCAGTAGGTAGAGAATATGAGAAGATCTGTTGGCCCGTCTCCAATATTGTTCTTTTCTCTTTCCACTTACCTTCTAACTCCCATAGAGTTGATACTGGGCCGGGATGAGTTGAGAATGAATGGGAAGAAGACTGATGGTGAAACCCAAATTGCCAAATATTCTTTCTTTCCCCAACTTTTTTTTTTTCCACTAGCATTGCGGTAGAAAAGGGATGGTGTAGACCATGACTCAGTAAATCTTAGCCTGTGAGTCACACCTGAGTGTTGCCTGTCTATAAATAAGTATTACTGAATCACACCCACACCTGTTACACAGACACAGGACAAGTAGTTCTGAATAGTTGTGACAAAGACAACATGATCTGTAAAACCAAAAATATCTACTATTTATCCCAAAGTAGTAGAAACTTGCTAATTCTTGGCTCTGAACTCTACAGGAGAAGGAGCTTAAGCATGGAGTGGTAGCAGTCATATCAAGGGATAAAGCATTTCCATATGAGGCCCTCTTGATCATCTCACCCATCATCACCAAGCATGTCCTACTTTTCCTCCTACGGCTGCTGTGAGTTTGGGAAGATATAATTGGAGGAAAACATGAATAAGAGAAAAGAAAAGGTTTCTAAGCAGTGATGCAAGGTTCAGAACTAAGGATAGTGAATGAGGAGAAACTATCTGAGGCATTAGAAAGGAACAGAGTAACCATTCTAGCAAACTGAAGAAAAGTACCTTTCATACAAAAGGTCAAATAAATACTCCCTGGGACTCTCTTGCTGGCTTTCTTTTCTCTCACTGTTGATGCTACAAAATTTTATGTGCCATAGGTTCCATCTTTAATCCTGCCAAGAATCTTGTTTTGTTTTATAATTTTTAAAAATTTGTTCTAATTAGTTATACATGACAGTAGAATGCATTTTGGTACATAATATATAAACAGAGTATAACTTCTCATTTTTCTGGTTGTACATGATGTAGTTACACAGTCATGTAATCACATATGCACACAGGGTAATAATGTCTGATTCATTCTACTGTCATCCCTACCCCAATACCCCCACTCCCTTCACTCCTTTCTGCCTAATCACAAGTACCTCTAAGAATCTTGTTTTCTTAATAACTATCTCTTTAACTGCATGAGCTGTAGTCACGATTTGTATAAGAACTTGAATACATATGTGACAGCGATCCCATAAGATTATAATGAGGCTGAACATTTTCTATCACCCAGTAATATCAAAGCCACAGAAGTGCAACTTGTTTGTGATGGTGCTGGTGTGCACAAGCCCACTTCTCTATCAGTCAGATAAAAGTACAACATACACAATTTCATACAGTACTTAATACTTGATAATGATGATAAACAACTTGTTCATGTATTTACTAGGCTGAACTTTTATTATAGAGTATACTCCTGTACTTATTAAAGAAAAAATCAGTATGAAATAGTATGCCATGTTATGCTGTCCGCAGTCTCATATATCTTGTCTATCCATATCTCTCTCTCTCTCTCTCTCTCTCTCTCTCTCTGTCTCTCTTTTCAGTGTTGGTGCACATCTCTTGAATGGATCAAAAGACTACAGCAATGATTGAATTATCTCCATCTAGGTCTGTGTGAGGACACTCTATGATGATAGTTGCAGAATGATATGACCTAACAGCACAGTTCTCAGCCCACATCCTTGTCATTAAGTGATATATGATTATGTATGAATTGTGTGTTCCATGGCAACGGGATACAAAGTAGGCCCTTGTTGATTAGCATAATCAAGAATGACTCTTTGATAGATTATATGCAGAATCTAGTTATACACACTCAGAGATAAGAAAATGTGCAATTTTCTAGGCAAGCATTCAAGAAAATTCTGAGAATTGACACACTCAGAGAGAAGAAAAAACATAATTTAATTTAGTTAGCAAATATTCTGAGAATTTACCAATTAAAGACTTATTTTTTATCAATCTACTCTAAATTTTCCTAAATTTCAAAAACTTAACCACCATAAAATACATGCATTTTATTAATTTTTTAAAAAAATCATTTGAGGAGACCACTGTCTGAGAAAGCTGAAATGTTATCATTTTTTTTGTCTTTAATTGGTTCTCCATGGCATGACTGTTATGCCATCATGTATTATACTCTGAGGGTTTACTTACTAAGATAAGACACCCCTGAGGTGTTCCAAAAGGAAGTAATTTTCAGTCCCTGGTCTCCGATGGCTCTTAAGTGTTTCCGAGGACTACTCCCCAACAAGATTTTGCTCTTTAGTGTCATACTAACAGTGCATTTGACTGGGTTGATGTGAGTAATTTTATTGAGATGTTATCTAATGTAATCTTTGCAAACACTTTGAATATCAGACATTATTAATTCTGTTGGAAACTGAGTCCAATAAAGATCATGTAATTTGACCAAGGTTACAATGCTAGTGAGCAAGGAGACCAGGTTTGGAATTCTCGTCAGTCTGATAACTGATGAGATTACACATTTACTATCCTTCACTTCCCTTCCAAGTTGCATAGCTATTTATTTATATGCTAATATACCAGAGTTTCTGAGCATTATACTAGATGCTGGGAAATCAGGAGTAGAATCAACAGACATGAGATTTTAATTTGGTTATTGGGGAGTTTATAATCTGATTTTATCACATCATCAATTAAAGAGTTGATATTAATTAATCACAAAATAGTACAAGTTCCCTGAGAACACAAAGTGTCATGAGGTGAACTGAGTACTCTGGAGGGGAAGAAAGGTGAAGATAGTGTTTGGGGATGAAGGTCAAGTCTACAAAGTGAGACACTGAAGAGAATATTGTGTATTCTGGATACTGAGGAAAGCCAATATGGCTTGAAAGTGGGCTGAGGGAGGAAAGTGCTTACCTGGCTTAGAAAGGAGCACAGAAGACTTTGCCTGTCATGCAAACATTTGTGCCTTTGTGTTAAGAGTAAAGGAAAACCATTGAAAAGTTTTAGGCAAGCAAATTACACCCTTTGATTTCTATACTTACAGGTCATTTGGGATGCAGAACAAAAAATGGGTTGAAATGCTAGTTTAGACTGTAGTGATGGTGGTGGTGGAGTGAACACAGAAGGCAGATGTGTTAGAACCTGATGCTGGCTGGCAACAAAGAAGGGCTAGAGATCCAGGATGACTCCAGACCTCTGAACATGCATTAATTTACCTCTCCACTTGCAGAAGCTACTTCCTCTACCAGACTTACCCTTGCACAATTTTTCTGGACAAGTTCTGATGAATTGAAGCATGCATCTTTGTTCTTGGAGGCATACAATTAGATGCCACATAACCACCTAATCCATTCCATTGCTTACTGAAACTTTCCATACTAAGAGGATTTGTGAAGACCTGGTGCTGAAAAATAAAACCAATCAGACATCATAGACAGAATCCCACTTGCTGGTGTTCATTTTCAAAGGAAGAAGTATGGCTACTATGCATTCTGCTGCTGTGTTCCCTGGATTCATGGCTTAGGTTGAGAATAGAGAATTTTGTCTTTGTTGATTTGTCTCCATAAAATAAGGAGATAATTAGTAGTGTCCTATTTAACATGTAAATGTTTCAAAATAAAATTTGCAAGCACTCTCCATGAAATTCAATACAAATAAGCCTCGGAGTAAGGCTGTTGCTACTAGAAACTGGTGAGCATATTTGTTCACAAAGGTCTTTAATTTTGAGTAGGGAAGCTCTTATGAGGTGAAAGACATTCAATGACAAAACAAGCAACTTTTCAGGTCGATTTTTAAAAATATGTTGCCTTTATCTAATAGATTATACCAAGCATGTTTATCTAAGAGGAAGATGTCAGATTTCATGGAACCATGTTCCCCTTGCAAAAAAAGCAGCAGTGAAAAGGCCAATGACTTGTAAGAACCTGATTAGGAAGCAAAAATCCCCATATCAACAAGGGAGAAACATGGCACGAGCTTTGTAATTCATTGTCTACATGGTGTCTTGAAATTTCATCCAGCTGAGAAAAAAAAAAAATGTTAACTTTGACTAACTGTTTTTAGAAATGTCAGCTTGCCTTTCACCAAAAAGATCCTGAAGAATAATCTGGAAACTCTAAAGGCCCCATCTGTAGATTTTGACAGTTTTTATTTAAAATAATTAATTAACTGTATAGCTATTGTGCTGAAAAGAAATACACGTGTGCAATGAGAAATTATAATTAAAGTCATTTTCTAACAGTTCTGATGCTGTTGCTTGAAAACATATTTTTACTCATCTAGCCTTACATGCTTCAAAGTCAGAGCTGCCTTAAAACTATGTTCTATAAATAATTGTCTCCGTTTTATTGATTTATATATGATAAGCTTGCAGTAAATATTTAATGGTGGAGAAAGGAACAAAAATGTGGGGCATAAAGGGAGCAAGCATGTTTTCCTCACTGTGACCAAAAGACTTGACAGGAACAATTTTCGAGGCGGAAGGGTTTATTTGGTGCTTATGGTTTTAAAGACTTCATTCTGTAAGTGGCAAACTCCATCGATCTGGGGCCAAGGTGAGACAGAACACCATGGAACAAGGGTAGAGAGGAAGAAAGCCGCTCAGGACATGGCATTTGGGAACCAGAGAGAGAGGTCAATTCACCAAGGAAAAAATACAAACCCTAAAGGATTGCCCAGTAACCCACCGCCTCCAGTCACACCCTGCCTCTCTATAGTTACTTCCCAGGTAATCCATGTCATGGATTAATTCACTGATTAGGTTAAGGGTCTCATAACCTAATCATTTCATCTTTAATCTCTCTTGCATTGTCTCACACATGAGTTTTTGGGGGGATACCTCATATCTAAACCATAACAAAGGAAGTATGAGAAAATGGTGGAAGGCAGGGAGATGCAGAGGAGACGGGATAGAAAAAGAGAACAAAGAGGAAAGAGAAAGGAATGAATGAAAGGAAGGGAAGAAAGACATTATTAGAAAGTATCTGTCAGTGATTGGTTTCTAATCGAACTATATTAGAAGTAAAAAAAAAAAAAATCACTATTAGGAAGCAATTTTAGTACAAACACTTAACAAATCAAAGCTAAGCAATCGAATCTTGAATGAATTGGGAAATTGATATGGGCCAATGCAATTGGGCAAGATCAATAAGGTCTACAATGCTAGGCAGATCACTGAATATCCTGGCCTTGGCAGGGGCCTCACCTGGCCTGATTGCCCAACACTGTCTGACACAGGCTTGCTCTTTAAATCAGGGACTTCACCAGAAAATATGCAAATACTGCAGAAAGTACGTTCAGCTTTCATACAGAGATGACAAATAACTATTCACCACTAAAGGAAGGAAGGATGACTCAGTCAAATAGAAATAAAACCATTAAATATGTGGATAAATGTGTTTTCCAGGAAAGAATCAACAACCTTAAGTGTTCCAGCATTGACCCACAAACAGATGTTAGTCATTTATTATTTTTACACTTAAACATTTATCACAAAACACATTTAGGCCTGCCTGTGTGCAAGAAACTGCTTTCTATTTTATATTTACAAAACCTTGTGTTTACAAAGAAATAGGACACATATAGACACACAAGCTAACAGAGTGACAAACTTCTTTTTAAACTACTGTTTTTTAACTCCATTTATCAAGGGAGGTGGTGCATTTTCCTGACATTCTTATATTGATTTGTGTTGGTATACTTGCTATTTTGTAAGGACTCAAGTCATTTTCACTTGTCTACATCCAATTTTGTCAACTGTATTTTAAGTTTCCAAGGAACTTTCACTTCAGTGTCTTCTATTTATTTTGATATCTCCAAATGACTCTGCATTTGATAGGCCCCAAATCAATGCCTTGGACTAACTGATAGTTTTTTTTTTTTTTTTTTTACTAAGAAGGACAATATGGAGGAACTGGCAGGTATAGATACAGGTAGATTTCATGATTTAAAACAACAACAACAACAAAATGAGACAGTTATTCGGCTTTCTGCTTTTAGAAAATGGAATGGTCTTGTAGAGCTGCTATGAAGCTGTGTTTAGGTCAAATTTCTATTAGTTGCATGCTTATAATTTTAGAAGAATGAGACAAAGCCAAAAGGAGAAAACAATGGATGGTCAAGAAAATAATCTGCATTATGTATCAGTTACATGTCAAGCAATAGTCATATATAAGCATGTTCATATAGGTTTAATGTTATTCATTTTTCATGCAGTGTTTATTTATTCTTCCCCTCCTGAAAGTAACCTAGGTTTTCCTTTGGGTATCTAGCCCTCTCTGCTACTATCATGTGCCTCAACAGGTGCTAAGCCCCTGTTCAGTGTAGGGGAAGGCTTCACAGGTATGAGGGTAATCCCCTTTCTAATATCCATTGGGTCAAGAACTCAAACTTAAGCTAATCAATTCGTGACCTGCAATGGGATTGTGACCCAATCCAACTCAACAATATAAGAGGGAAGATTTCTGGGGGCTTCATGGAAAACTGCTCCCTCACACTGTAGAGAGGGCACTGGTACCTCTTTGTCTCCTCTTTGGATGGTATGGTAACATGTGGAAGTGAATTCTGGAAGAGCAAAGGAAGACTATATGGGACAGAGTCAAGAGGATCAGAGAAAAAGTAAAGCAGAGGCTCAGTCTTGAAATCTGTGCAGTAGAATAACTTGAGGAGAGTTTTAAATTATTTTCAAATTCCCTCCAAATATATTTGTTATCTCATTTTTATCCTACAAAATATGAGACGTAGATAGTGTTGCCATTTTATAGGCATTAACTTAGCTGACATGTCAAGCCTCAGGCACTGTGCTAAACATTGTGTGTGATTGTGAGTATGTGTGTGTGTGTGAGTGAGAGTGTGTGTGTGTGTGTGTGTGTGTGTGTGTGTGATCTCATTTACCTCACAGAACAACTCTCTGGGGTTATGTCATTATTCTCATCATTTTACTGAGTATGAAGCTGATGGAGGATAAATCATGTTCCCATGATAAGGCAACTAATGCATGAAAGTTACAAGTCTGGTGAAAACACCTCTGTCTCATCTCCAATTTTTCCTAAAGTAGGTGTCTTCCGTTTTTTTTTTTTAATCCAGAAGGAAAAAAATTTAAAAAAGCAAAACTTTAAAAGGCAATTTTTTAAAGTCATGTCTGAAAGCAAGCCAGAATAGAGGTTAACTGCTTGCTTTCCCTTCTGGCTGCCCAGATATGGAATTTCGGCCTATAACTGGATTTAAAAAAAAAAAAAAAAAAGACAAAATGGGGAAGGGGGAAGAGAACTGGAATTCAGAGAAACGATTTCTTATTAACCTGAAGCCACCTGTCCAGTGGCTTCTTTCTATAGCAACAACATCTTGACAGTCAAACCATTTCATACCAATACCTATGGTAAAACCACAGGCCACATTAGAAACAAAACCATTGAACCCGAGGAAGTCTGTCATACCATATCATGAAAACTGAACAACCGGTTGGATGCAGTTAAGTATGAAATGGAGTTTGCTGACCTCTACTCAGAGAGAAGAGGCACACATTGATCAAGCTGACTCAAGGTCTGGGCTTGCTTCCTCCCGGGAGAAAGCTCCTTGGAAAAGGGTCAGTTACATGGAGTTTTGATTTTGTTCTGCCTGCTAATTTTAATTTGTAGCCTTGGTCCTTTCTTGTTTTTGTAACCTTGATTTGATTAGTATTTCCCTTGGTTTATATAAAAATAATTTTTAGACCTTTTATTTCTCTATAGGCATACACTTTTCCCCCTTCATTTATCCACAGTTACCTAACAAGGGAGAAAAACTTTGCTGTAAGAATCAATAGGAGACAGTGGCAATCACTCTAAATGGTATGTCTGGTAGTCACCATATCATTTATATCTCTGTTAACTACAGTCATTGTGAGGGTAGGAACTGTAGAGGCTTTTTGTTATCTCACAAGGGGCCTTGTAAAATTCAAAGCAATGAATGAATATATTTTAAAATGGTAGCTGTCATCAAATGAAATAAACATAATTATTTGTTGACTGAATTTTTTGTCAAGAATTCAATCAGTGTAGATATAAACATGGCTGTATAACCCATTAGGAAAGAGATACAATATCATTTCATTTTTTTATCCATTCATAGAATACACATTCATTGAGTACCAACTGTGTGCCCATATTACACTAGTCTCCAGGGATGAATGTGATAAAGGGCTTGGTGTCTCATAATCCTAAATACCTCTCACATCCTAAACATTAGGATACAGAGAAGTATCCTAATATGTAATATCCTAATATTACAGAGAAGTAAGCAAATATTACAAAACTGTGATAAGTAAAAGGAAAATTGCACTGTGCATTAACCTTGTCATTAAACTTGTCACTTTCACCTCTGAAATGTGTTAAATCTCCAAGAGTTTTGATAACAGGAGAAAAGGTGATCTAAGTCTGTAGTGACAAAATCTCTTTCTTGGACACTCATTGCTACGAACCTCAGAGAGTGATGTATTTCCCTATTTAAAATTCACTTTCAAAATGATTATGACTTAGGGAAAACATGGAAATAAATGAAAGGTATTACTATTGACAATAATGTGGCATTTTGCTTTGCTAGAGCCAGAACATTTATTTTTGTCAAACAGAATCTCATTTATCTTCCTAAATTTTCTCATATAAAGTGATGAATATTCGTCTGTGAAATTTATGGAATTAATACCTTTCAAAATTACCAATTCTCCACAGTTTGCTGCCAGTTTGGCTTGGAGACAAATTTGTCACCAGGTTTCCAGTCAAATTCATTCACATAAGCAAGCAACTAAACACTCACCTAGTCATTACTACTTAATCAAAATAGTCTCCCCTACTCCCTCAATAGGTAATAAGTGTCAAAGAAGAGATCCAAGCCCAGAGCGGGATGCAGCCAAAATTCTCTGCTTAATGCCACACTACCCCCCAACATAGCCAGTGAAGAGTAGATGTTTTAATTCATTCTTTTCATTGAAAAGAAAAGAAAATTATTTATGATATCTCAATAGAGTAGGGGATAACTAAAAGTTCCTCCCCCGCCCCCACACTCGGGCAATAAATGAGGAGGATTACATAGGAATACATGAGGGGGCTTTGTACACCGATCTTTGTAGAAAAGATGGGAACTAGGGTCAATGGAAGCCAGAAGGTCAGGCTCTTGGTTCCCTGGCTCCTGGATCCCTATCATGATATCTCTATCATGCCACCTCTGCCTCTGCCTTCTTATCTGTTCTTGTCTACTTTCTGTCAACTATGCTGATTTTTCATTCTTCTAATTTTGTAGGTATTATTTATCCTATGGTTTCTGCTCATTTACCACAGCTCTCCTTTAACATTCCAGAAAGAACTTGATCCTTTATGACCTTTTTGACCTGCTCACACTACTTTCCTTAAGTTTCTATTGTGTCATTGATCTAATCATGCACTGACTGGCATGGGACAGTGAGCTCACTGTGAAGTTGGAAATGTGCAGCCCAATAGCAAGAGAGGTAGTCTGTTGCTTCCAAGGACTTCCATTCACAAATCTGGTGGGATTGATGAAAAAGATGACAAAATACTCTCCTCCACATCTTCCCACATTAATACATACCAGGCTTCTGTGACAGAAAGGATCCAAGCTTGGAAACCAGAATGGATGAGAGCATTTTTTGAGGGCATCAATATATCCTTCCTAAATTGATCACAACCATAATTATGGCTCTAGCTGACCAATATCTGATCAAATCTCGTCCAGATTTAAATCTTCCTCATGTCAGTTTAGTCAAAGATTTTCCAACTACCATTTATGAAGTGAAGAAGAAAACAGTTAACAACGCCAAGTTTGGACTCTGACTGGACTTGAATCCTAGTTTCTCCATAAGGGAAGACTTTGCTGAAGTCAATTTCTCTGACATTCGATTTGCTAATACATAAATGGGTATAATAACAATATCCACCTTATAGAATTTCGTGAGGACTAAATGCAAAGACCGATATAAAGGGTTAGAACAAAGCCTGAAAAGTAACTGCCACTAGCTGTTACCATTGCTATATGTCAGGTTCCCTGCTATGTGCTCTACTCCTATAATTTCATTTTAATCATCATAACGTCTCTACTGGGAAACTGTTATTACCTGTCTTTGACAGAGAAGGTGGTTGATCTGGGACTGGAATTAAATTTTCACAGGAACTTCCAGTCCAATGATTTGCAACTTTATAAAAGCTTCCACTCAAATTTAAGATTAGAGCTTAAATTATGATCCTACACTGGGGAAGAAAAGGGAGTTGAGTTTTGGAATGAGCAAATGACTTTTTAAGGTTTCAAAATTATATTCCCACAGTGGTATTAACACTTGACAACCTTAATGCTCTACAACCTTAAAACCCTGCTTAATTCAACATATGAGGAGTAATGGCAGTGCAGAGGCAGCCACAATGCAGAGTCTTAGAGTGCATAAAAAGCATCTGCTTCCCCATAATGTCTCAATGAATCATTATGACAAACAAAAATAAAGCCAATGCATCTCACTGTATAGCTGATGCTGCTTTTCTGCTCACAAGGCACAGAAGTTAATTATTATGAACAGATGTGCTTAGATTGGACAAGAATTTATACTCCATGAAATCCAGCATGGACTGAAACAACACAATATGGTTGGTATATTTGTTTTTTGTGTGGTTGTCGAAAAGAGCACACTGCTCACTTTCCCAGAGTGTTCCCAGGAAGGCTCTTTAGGGCCCGATTTTCTACTGCCAACCACTTCACATTACATCTCAGTCCAGAAGAATCCATTTAACACACTGAGATGACCACATTGTCTCATTCCTATAGTATCTATGACTCATTGGCTCGGTTACTGATGTGCCAGACAGGAAGATGGGCATATAGGTAGCTTCCTCATTTAGGGGAAATCTTCAATATCATGGTAAGGAATTCCCAACCCTCCTGGAGTAGGTGTCCAGATAAGAATGTGAAGATTCATTAACCCAAACACAGCCATTCCATAACAGCTCAGAATACACGTGCATGATTCTCATATACAAAGCATATAAGGCAAGGGAAAATCATTATTAATTTATTCAATTCTGAAGACACTTAATTTAGGATCATCCAGTTTAATAAATTAATTATTCACTATTCAGGTCCTGGGCATTCAAAGATGAGTGAGAATTTCTTTATACACTGCCTAAAACTTATAAGATAAACAATGCTAAATCATATAGCATATGTTAGGTGTTAAGACAGAATTAGTACTTTTTAAAAGGCTAATGAAGATAATGATGATGAAAAATTCTGTATTTCGAGGGTTAAATATTGGCCAACTTCTTTGTGCAGACCTTATACTACTAACCTCTTTTATTTTACAGATACTTCATGGCATATTATCATTACTGTTCTTATTTTTAAAGGTGAGAAACTTGAGTCTTAAGGAAAGTAAGGAAACCTGTCTAGAGAACCCTCATGTGATTCCAGATGCATTTTCTGATTGTTCCTGGAAGCTAGAGAATGAAAGGGATAATTCTTCTGTCCTTGAATTGGGGAAGCCTTCACAGAGAAGGGCCATCTGATTAGAATGTCTAGGATGAGGGATTTTATCAGAGAAAGAAGAAGAGAAGGGCATTCAGTGTAAAGGAATAGTTGGCCCAGAGCCAGGGGCAAAGAAAAATTAATACATTTGCTAGATTTCCTTTTAATTTCTCATTGTACACACTTTTAGATGGATGATGAGTTCACAGTATGGCCTGTCAACAAGAAATAGAATCAAACTTCTTCCATTTAAATGTGAAAAGTATGATCTTGGGCTTTGGGTACAACTACAACCCCGGCATTACTTTACACATTATATTTATTTCGCACATGGCCTATATAAATGGAAATTTACTTGAAATTAATAAGATTTTATGAGAAAAATATGCATCTAATATTACTTTCTTAATCAAAGTCTGATGAATCTCATTTCAAATGTGTGATTTCAAAATATTTCTACTTTTCCAATAAACTTACATTATTCTTTTTAGAGAAAAAGGGAATTTTTTCAGTATAAGTACAAAGTAGTAGGCAAAAATGGTTATTGATGCTATGCTAATAAAATGTACCAATATTTGAAGTATACTTATTTAAATGTATCAACTGGGCTTTGGAGTCATAATTATGACATCATTATCCATGTGTGTAATCATTTACTTAAATGTGGGTTCTCTGACAAGAAAAATAAAAAGACAATATATATAAGTTAGGAATTATATCAGCTTCTAATAATAGAAACCTGAGTACAGTGGCTTACACATACTTTCTTCCAATTTTATTTCTCTTGTAAAACAAATCTAGTGGTAATGGTCCAAGGCTGATAGAGCAGCTGCCCAGGTTCTATCATCCTGTTCTGTAATCTTTAGTGCGTGCCCATCTTCTAGGCCATAAAATGGCAGATGGGACTTTGACAGTTTCATCTATGAGCCAGGCAAGAGCAAAAGGACAGCAAGCTGAGTCAGCTCCATTTACAAACATTTTCCAGAAGCTCTACCCAAAAATTCTGTGTATAACTCACTACCTCTAGCTTCAAGGAAATGTCAGAAGAAAAAAAAAATTTAATTGGGAAGCATTTAAAAAATCAAGTTTCTGTTATTAGGCAATAAGAAGAAAATTAAAATTGTGAAGGCAAAATAGAAAAATCCAAATTGATAAATAAATTGAGTGGATCTTATGAGAAAATAGCAGCAAGAATCATGATAGCGTCTTTGTGGTGCTTGGTACTTGATAAAGTGCTTTGGTAGTTCATGTAATATTGAACACCGAGCCAATGAAACAGCAATGGGGCTTAGGTAAAGAGTAAAGGGGCTTGGGCATGTATATACTGTGACACAGAAACACTAACCCTGCACGTTTACTGAGTGATTCCTAAGAAGTAACTCTTTCCTTAAAGAGCATTTAAAACTGCTTCACTGTGGCCACAGCAGACAAAGTGGCAGAGGAACAGAGTCACATCTTTCTCCTATAAGAGTGACAGCCGTGGGTGGCATCACAGAGCCGTGGTCATTATCATCTGAAGAAAAAAGCCAGCATCCTGCAAACACACTGAAGTCAAGACCTTCCACTGAAATCTATGGCATACACCCATTCCATAAGCTTTACATGGATTAATTGTTAGACTTAGGCTTTGCCAATGAACTTTGACTGGTTCAAGGATACGACCTTTAATCAGGGCATTAAGTCTCAGTTCCTCCACTTTTTCTGAAAACCCTTGAAAAGGAAAAGTTCTCATTATCCTATGGTTATTAAGCATGGACCAGGAAGTACTTCTTTATGCATGGACAGCCTGAGAATGTAGTCAATATTAGGTAAGCCAGGAAGAAACCTAGTCCCTGATGACATCTTCTGAGCCCCTAGAAGTCATACTTGATGCAAAATTTAGATTCTATAATTTAAATTATGTAAATGTGTAAGGTACTTTTTTATGTAATTAGCCTAATTCAAGTTATATTTTCTGATTTTGTAATGAAAAATTCAGCTAATAAAGTTACATTATGGAAGATAAAATATGATGCAACTATATGATGTAATTAATACTGACTTATTGAGAACTCAGTCAGGAATAGCTGTATCTACCTCAGCACTTTTCATAACCCATTTGTTATGAGTCCATAAAACTGCTATACTCTGGGAAGACTTGGAAATTTTTTCTGCTGGAGATAAGTGTGGATAAACATTGATCAGAATGTTCTGAGGTTCTTATGGTTTATTTATTTTACCTTAACATTACTTGTTCCTTTAAAACAGGAGTCCAGTTACTGCATTTCAGAAGGTGCCTGTTATGTGTTAGGTAACTGCAGAAAATAGAGTTACACATACCATTCTCAAAGTTTATGAGAAATAAATTCATTATACAATATCAATAACCACCATTTGATCACCTAGCACTCATAAAGAGTACCTTATTTTAGTATCTGAAAAGATTTTATTGCTCATATAAGTCTTGGGAAAATAAAAATAGATTGAAAAACTACTATGTAGGAGATTCTAGTTTCATTACTGATAAAAATAATACCTAATCAATAGTCTACAAAGATAGAAGATGAAAAAAAAAATCAAGATACTAAAAAAATTTACTTAAACATTTGGGAAAAAAAACGGTCAGTTGCATTCATTTTAATACTGTGAATAAGAAATATTTTTACTAATATTTCAATGTATGCTCTAAATGCTCAAGTTTTGCACTGTGGCTTTTTCTTTTACTCCTGAAATATTCATTGTGTCAGAACCTGCCAAGGCAAAGAATTAAAAAGCCCTAAGTATCCACTGAGATTAATAAATGAATGCAATGTTAACAGCAGCCAATGATTACAAACCCTGTTTCTATTACCGGCTCACTTTCCTCTTCCCATCTTCTGCCTACCCAAGTCATCAAATCACAGGATCCTCATCACTGGTACTCCAAGGAAGTTAGTCCTCATTTATATGATTAAATTGTGTGGACCTAGAACTTCTTTTTTCAGTACTTTGAGAAATATATGCAAAAAATGGGAAGTAGAGTATTAACCCATCAGGGAAACTTTGGTGCAAATTCTTTTTTTTTTTTTTTTTTTTTTATCAGGCATTGAACTTAGGGGCACTCAACTACTGATCCACATCCACAACCCTATTTTTTTGTATTTTATTTAGAGACAGGGTCTCCCTGAGTTGCTTAGTGCCTCACCTTTGCTGAGGCTGGCTTTGAACTCATGATCTTCCTGCCTCAGCCTGCTGTTATTACAGGTGTGCACCACCACAAATGGCCTGGGGCAAATTCTTAAATAATCTTTTTTTTTTTCCTTTTTTGCTAAATTCAGAGGTTATTTTTATCACAAAAATCAAGTTTGTGGTATTTTTTTAAAATAAATAAGTAGCCTTCACTATATCTTACAGCTTCTCAGTTTTAAGGGTTCATTGGAAGCTACCATTTATGTTCATTTTGTTTCCATGCATGCAGAGTAAGCAAAGACTATAACTTCAAATATGTATGTGTGATAATATACACCTCTTGGCTAAAATTGTCAATATATTTCCACAAGATTTATCCTGCCATAGTAATATTTTTATGAAAGCAGTCATTCTGAGATATTATCAAAAGACAATGAAGTAAAAAAATAAATTCACATGGAAGTAGAAATATATAATATTCTAAAAAATAAGTGTTCAATATGAAAATACTGGCTCACTAAATGTTAAAATATAACATTAGTGATGGTATAGCAGGGGAATTATACTCATTTATAAATAGATTAAAAAATAATAAGGTCCAGAAAGAGATTCTAACATGAAAAATTATGACAGCTTTTCAAATCATAGAGCAGTTGGGAATAACTAGCTATCTACTTGGAAAACAAAACACACTATCTATACATCATTATTTTCCCTAACTATATTCAGAGGAAGAAAATATAGTAAGATAGTTTTTATAATCTTGAGATAGAAAAGCTTTTCTAGTTTAATACCAAATCTAGAAACAATATAGTAAAAATTTATAGATATACTACGAGAAAGTGATTAAAATTCGTTCATTTCAAGCCCTATTTTGTTTCCTTTTTTTTTAAAGCACACAAAAATAAGTCCACAAACAAGTTTAAAAGATAAATTTCAAACTGGGGTTATAGCTGAAAAACTAAAAGGTTTAATATCCAAAATATATAAAATATCTTTCAAATTATAAGAAAAAAGCTAGACAAATAGCTAATATAAAAATAGACACAATTTTGATTAGTACACTTCGATAAAGAATATAATTGACAAAGAAATATTAACAATAAAAGAAACACAAGTACAAACACCGTTATACATACATTTTTGATTGACAAGTATTAAAAGTATTGGCTAGACCTAATAAGAGATAAAGAAGTGAATGACACTGTGTTGTTATTAATAAAGTGATACAATATTTATAGAAGTCAATTTCCTAAAACTTTTAAAGATACATACTGTCCCACCAGCAATTGCACTAGTAGAAGTAGGTCCTAGAGTGGATATTTTCTAGTTCCGTGCCATTCCTAGTGGAGACACCACATCACACCATCCAGTGGTAAATTGGCTACTGCAATAAGGAACATCCATAATCAGAAGCTTTCCATCAAAAATAAAATGACACTTAGAAATGTCTACAAACTATTAGGAAACTATTTACATGTGTATAAAAAGATGTTTGGAAGATCGTTCACTAAAATAAGACCAGGGGTATAACTCAGTGGTAGAATATTTGCCTAGCATGTGCACGGCTCTGGGTTCAATTCCTAGCCCCACAACCAATCAATCAATAAAGTAACTCTCTCCTTAGGCTGGTGAGATTTTTTTTTTTTTTTTAAAGAGAGAGTGAGAGAGAGGGTGGGGGAAGAGAGGGAGAGAATTTTTAATATTTATTTTTTAGTTTTCGGCGGACACAACATCTTTGTTTGTATCTGGTGCTGAGGATCAAACCTGGGCCGCACACATGCCAGGCGAGCGCGCTACCGCTTGAGCCACATCCCCAGCCCTAGGCTGGTGAGATTTTGCATGATTTTTACTATAATATTTTCTCAACAAATTCTGTGTTAACAATGGGATTTTTTCAAAAATACACAATATTTTTATAAGTGTAAATAAACTAAATTGCTTTTAGGAAAAATTATATAAATCTTAAATACAATGTTGCTTACCTGCTACCTGAAACTTGACAACTATATGCTAATGTATGCTAACTGTATGCTACTCCTACTATTCATAATGATTTTGAATGAAATATGAAATAGGTTTTGTTGATTGTCATGTGTTAGATGTAATGGTTCTCCATCATTTATAAAGCTCCCACACAGTTTCAAAGTACAGAATTGTTTCCACCAGATCTTTTATTCATAGATGAAAGAAGTCCAAACAGAAACTAAGCTGGTCGGGAACATGATCAAGAAGCTCAGAGCCAGTAAAAATCATCATACGCTCTTTGGAGATTCCTGTTCCCTTATTTCTGATGCTTTCCTGCTTGGAACTCAAATAGAGCACAGCTATTCCATCATTGCTGGGGTCAAGACATGATTTTATGTGTGTACACTGTCCAAGAGAAAGTAGAGGCTTCAGGAAGGGGTTAATTTAACACCTAGAGGAAATAATAATAGGAAACCTCAATTCTTTTTCTTACAGTGCATCATATATATATGAGAGGGGAGTACACAGATAGATTGATAAAGAGTCTGGATATTTGTGATGACTATCCTATTTGCATCCCTGTCTCCCAGAGAAATGAATCTTCCAGTAAAGTGGTAGCAGCTAATGTGAGTAAATGCTAAGGTGTCTTCTGTTAGTCAGAGAGAGTCCCCAAAGAGGGACACCCAAGATCAGCTATTGGAGTTTTCTGAGGACAAAGTAACCAAAGTCAAATAAGATAAATCCTAAATACATGCTAACCCTAGGATTTACTCTGAGAAGAATACAATTTATGCTGTGCAGTATAAATCCAATCTCTGCCTAGCAATGTCCAAACTGCATATAGAATAGAAAATGGTATTAGTGATGCATGATCTTTCCTTCTTCCCTCCCCCCTGCACTCTTCCCTTTCCTCTTTCTCGTTCTTTCATTTTTCATTAAAATGTCTGTATGGTTTTTCAGGAGTGGATGCCTGATAGCAATTTTAGGAACCACATTTCACATTTGGTACTTGAAAATCCCATTTCCACACTCCAATAAAAAATGTTGCAATTTGTCCTAAGCATTCTATAGATTTTCTAATGTGTGTGTGTGTGTCTTCAGATGGTAAATTAATAGCACCTTTGGATTGGAGACGAAGTGGAAATTGGTATTGATCATAGCTTCATCTTATTTCTGGGGTGTCAAGACATGTCTCTAGAAAGTTTGGTGTTTTTTGTTCTCTTCCTGCTTGTCACCACATCCTGTTCTCTCTCCAAGAGGAAGTCTGGAAGTTACCCTGACTGAAGGTGGTCTGTGATAGGTACTGAAAAGACAGCCTTTCTCAGAGCTGCTAGCAGCACCAATCTCAAAAGCATGAGAAAGTCAAAAGTCAACTTGAATTTCTTATCCATTAACATCAACTAACATAGCTGTTGTTGCTATGTTGAAAGGGCTACTGACCCCAAATAATTCTTCCTTTTTAAGGATCTTCCTGTTTCCTAAAGCTAATGCAAAGTATCACATTTCAAACAAGCCCTTCAATTGTAAACATCAATGAATAACCAAGACTCTGAGGATGCATTTGGAAAACCAGCAGCTTAACAGAAAAAGTCCAGGAACTGAGGTAATGCATAATATAAAAGAGAATGAATGTAATCCTGCTTTCAAAAATTTAAGAGCACATTGCATCAATTTTTTAAAAGGATGCTATTTGAATATATTATGTTCCACCTACCTATTAATGTCTTATTAGTACTAGACTTACTTTGAAAAAGAGATAATTGGAAAATAAGGAAGGATTATGAGAACTAGTACTTACTTACAAAGACTAGTACTTACTTACAAACACTTGTAAAAAAGAATAGATATGGCTGTAAACCATATTTGAGATCTGGACAGTAAAATATTTCCCCTTTTCAAGAGGAAAAAAAAAAGATAAACAATATGAAAAAGTCAACGTGTAGAGGGAAATGATAGAAGATTATAAGTCTAAAGATATCACAGAAAAAAGAATAGAAACAAAACTATAGCAATAATAAAATATAATTCTTTGACAAAATAACTTTTAAAAGTTTGCCCACTTATAGCAGAAGTTAAAATAAGAAGAAAATATTTTATTATAATAATAAATGATATAAATGACTCTGAGGATGATGGTGATGATAAACACATTGACAAATTCTTGTAAACTTTAATAACTCCAGAGTGGCAGGTGAGGGGGACACTTAAAAAAAAAAAAGTCTAGAGAAAAAGGAATAAAGAAGGCACAAAAACAGTTTACCTAAAACTATATGGTGTAATGGCTTTGTAATGTGCAGTGTGGCTACTCTAAAACTACATTTCCCCAAGTTCCCTGTGGTTTATATTTCAGGTTGGATTAGGTCACAGGGAGAGCCTTACAGCTTTGAAGAAGAAAGAGAGGCAGCAGCCCTTTTGTAGTTTATACACAATTTTGCTCTTTAAATAGCCCTCATTGCTCTGTGGCTTATTTTTTTTTTAATAACATTTTTTTTCTCTCTTCTCCCCTTTCCCCTTCCCTAATAAGATTAGGGAGACACTGTTCTCTTTTCTTCCCCTAGTTAACTGCCCTTGAACACACCCACTACTGGAAGGAGATGCCTGCTAAGGATCTGGTAAGTGAATGTCTCCCAAATTAACAAGTGAATCCTAACACACATCAGGGCACCCTGGGACCTGCTACAGAAGCACACCTGGAATGTAACCTTTGAAGAGCTCCTTTTGATGGGCAGAGTCACAACCCTTGGGACAGAAGTCCCCTGTGTTTCTCCTTTGGTAGCAAAGCAATAAGGTTTTATCCTTTTTCTCAAAACTATGTTCTTATTATTAAATTGGCATTAATTGGCATTGGGGACAAGAATGGAGCTTTCAGTTACATTGCTCTCTGTTGACTTACCACTGTGGCATAAACCAAAGTTAAAATTACAATTGCTCTGACTTCCCCTCCATCCTCCTTTAGCTTCTTGAACTCCTGGGCCAAGTTGCTTATATAATTCTTGACAGTCTCCAGCTTCTGGAGGATGCCTTCCTAACCAGTGTCAGAGATAACAGGAACAAAGGTGAATGTCAATTCTTCCTCAGATGGTTCCAACTAGAGCTTTTGGGTTTTTAGCTTGTTACTGATAGATACAAACTGACTGCCTGAGCTGTAGACTCTAAGCCTTAGCATCAAATACAGAGACAGCAGCCTTACAAAGCCTCATTAATCTGTTTCTACCATTGTATAAGCCACATTCTTGTAATAAATTCATATCTCTTACTGGTTCTGTTTCCATAGTTGATCCCAACTGATACAGAATGCCTCACTGGTATAAAAATTTTGACCTGAACATGGGGTGAATTGTTTTAAAGCCAGAATTCTATACTCAATCAAACCGTCACTTCAGTTTGAAGGGAAAATAAAATCCTTTTTGAACACGTAAGACCTCAGAACATATATCACCTCAGGACTTCTGAAAAATAACTCAAGTAAAATTAAATATAAATCCAAGAAAAAGAAAATACAACTATACCTAAGTTCAAGTTCTATTTTATAATCATGTAGCAGGTGTGACAGCCTCATGATGTGTCTTCAAGAAAACACCATTCAACAATATATAGACAATATCATCAATATCCAGGAAAAAGTATTATATGATACACAGTTGCTAAAAAATGTACCTGTCTAAATCAGGATGTGCATGATCATTGTCACTGTTGATACTGCTTAAAGAAATTGGGAAAAGTTACAAGTTGTGCTCATGTAGACAAACTCTCCTCAGTATAGAGGTGCTGACTTCAATAAAGTCTACTTATATTAAAAGAAAAAGTATACATCATCATGGGTTAAATGAAAAGAAAAACAAAAAAGGAAACTCTGGGAAAAGAATAAAGTCATCATTCATAGATAAAACACGCTGATTGCACTATGACAGGCTAGAACAGAGTTTTCTATAGAAACAAGAACATCCATATACCAATGGCAAAACTGCAGAAGGATGGGAGACCTGCTGAGAATAGGAAGACAAGTGTGATTTCTATTCAACTTTTAATATGCAGTAAGTACAATAATTATTCCATGCTGTATAATTTTGTCAGGTATAGAAATTTTGCCTTCAACTCAACCATTCCCTATTATTTACCAATCTAGATTTACATTTGAAAATTTCTTATTTTGAAATAAATGTAAGCTTAATAAGGCAAGGGCTTCACCTGCAGCAATTATTGTATCTCAAGTTCAGAGAATCATATGTACTACATAATCAGGGTTTAACAAATATTTCATTAATTAGTTAATGTTAAAAAAAATCAGTAAGATTTAGTGTGGTATTTGGACAGTAGGGGTGCATTCTGGTTTTCTTTAATTTTTTGTGGGTTTTTTGAATCAAGTATTATTAATGAAAATAAATTGATGACCATTAACAAACACATAAGTAAATTTACAAATAAGAAATTCAATATTTACCTCAACTTTTAGTAGAAACGTAAACTTTGAGAACAAAATTATTTTGTTTTTAAAAACATAATAAAGTATTTAAAGTTTAACAATTCTATCAGGTGCATTTCAATTTCCTTTTATTCTATTAAATCCATGTAAATAAAATACAGCATCTTAGAATAAAATTGTCAATAGTAGCTTCTGGTAAACAAATTGAGAACAAAATATATGTTCTTAATATAATGCATAAATTTTCTTTTTCTAAGTATTTTTTTTAACAACAAGTATCAATTCCATAAACAGAAAGAAATATTAAATGCAAATGAAAAAAAATATGATGAGATGGGTGCAGTGGTTATACCTGTGAAGCCAGTGGCTTGGGAGGCTGAGGCAGAAGGATCATGAGTTCAAAGTCAGTCTAAGCAACATAGTGAAAAACTAAGCAACTTAATGAGACCTTGTCTCAAAAAAAAAAAAAAAAAAAAGGGCTGGGGAAGTGGCTCAGTGGGTAAGTGCCCCTGAGTTCAATCCCTGGTGCCAGGAAAAGAATGAGAATTTTCCAATGCTTTGTTGTTATAGAAATGTATTTTATTAAAACACAATGAATGAAATATGGCATAAATCTTAATTTTAATAGTGCTTCCTTGTTTGTGTGGATACTTGCAGGCATATATATATATATATATATATATATATATATATATATATATATATATATATGACTGTGTTTGGGGAATGAAAGGAAAAGGTGAATTTACAATGTACTGTTTTTCTTTTCATTTCTTTTTCTTTCTTTCTTTTTTAATGCTCTTAAGTTTGTTTTTAACACAGAAAATTTAAAAAATTAAAACCTCTTATCGTTTAGAACCTCCTTCCACCAACTCCTCCTTTTTATCCATCATGAGTTTGCCTCTTCTTGGAATCATTCCTTCTAATTATTATTATTTTCAATATTAGAACAAAACAAGTTCCTTGATTGCATCTCCCCTCCCCCACCACTGCTCCACTTCTCTATTCCCTTCACATCAAAATTGGTCCCAAGGTCTTTTCTTTTTCTCTCTCTCTCTCTCTCTCTCTCTCTCTCTCTCTCTCTCTCTCTCTCTCTTTTTTTGGAACCAGGGATTGAACTCAGGGGCACTCAACCATTGAGCCACATCCCCACTCCTATTTTGTATTTTTATTTAGAGACAGGGTCTCAATGAGTTGCTTAGCGCCTTGCCATTGCTGAAGCTGGCTTTGAACTCATGATTTACCTGCTTCAGCCTCCAGAGCCTCTGGGATTACAGGCATGCACCACTGTGCCTGGCCCCAAGGTCTTTTGTTATTTCTCCCCAGTTATTTTGTAATGCTCCTAAAATTCTGCTCCTACAAATTTTCAGTCACCTCCAATCACTGTTCTTATAAGGTCAACAAAGACTTGAATGTTGTTTTTACTAGTGCTCCAACAACATTTAGCAGAATTAGTTGTTCCCTATCTATCTTCCTTTATACATTTTCTTTTCTTGGTATCCAAGACCCCATACTCTGAGTTTTTCTGAGGACACCACAGGCCTCTTCTCAGTCCCCTTTACCAGTTGTTTCTCAATTCCCTGACCTCTTAGTTCTGGTTTAGTCCTTGAACTCTTCCCTAGCTACACGCAGTCACTGACAAGTGATCCATATAGTCTCATGGTTTCAATATAAACTATGCATTGATGTTTCCCAAAATTACATCTCTAGTCATTCCAGGACAACTATTCTCTCATAATATTTGCAAATCCATCAATCCTATTCAAAACCTGACCATTTCTTATTTCTGTTGGTACCACTTGAATCCAGATCACCATCATCATTTCCCTGGATGGTTCTGGTAAATTCCTAATTGGGGTTCTTGCATGGGTCCTTCCTTTCATGGCTGATTGTCTACTCAACACCCATGTGAGTCAGATCATAGCAGTCTTCTGAGTAATGCCGTACAATGGCTGCCCAGTCCACTCACAGCAAAAATTAAAATCCATCCAATGGTTCCATATAATTTGCTTTTCTTGTCCACGTCCACTTTTCTGGCTTCTTCTCTCCCTTTTCTCCTCCTTGCTTTTTGTTCTCAAGCTTCACTGTCTTTTGCTATTCACTGGATGTAATAGGCACTTTATAACTGAGAGCTTTTGCATTGCCAAGAGAGCATTGTTCACTGCTTCCCTTCCTTTACATCTTTGCTTAATGTCACTTTTTTAGCAAGAGTCTCCCTGATCAACACAGTACGAATTGAACTATTCATTTCACCTCCCTCCTGCCTTCTGCACTCTTCCAATTTTCATTCCTATTTCTCCATAGAACTTAACACTGATACAAACCATTCATTAATTTTGTTGATAATCTCTTTCCTTTCATCATGCTAATAATTATAGGAGTGATGGGGTTTTTATTTTATTTCTGTATTTTAGTATCTAGAACCAGTGCTTATAACATAGGAAGTGCTCATTAAATAATTATTAAATTAATGACAATCAGTAAGGGAATAGACAAACAATTGTATTAGAATAGAGCCAAAAGCAAGTACTAAGAACTGACAAGGACCAGAGCCAGATCCTGGGAACCACAAAGAGAAAAGCAATAGCAGCTGTTCAAAAAGAAGTTGAGGGCAGCTGGGTTAATGCCCATCATAAACATTAATGGTCCAGCTGTGATGCAGAGCTGGGTGGCCCATTTTTTTAAAAAATAGTAAGTGGGACGGAGGTTTTTATATTGCTATATGAATTACAAGAAAGGTTACAGATTCCAATTGTAAAAAGATTTTCTTTCTTTTTGACAGTGATTAGAATTGCAACAATGAACTTCAAACTTAACACATGCACATAATCTTTATTCTCCATCTGTACCTCCTACCCAACACAGTTTCTAGAGCTTCCATACACACCTCCCACATAAGCCCTGCAGTCTCTGTCATCTTGGACCTACCCTCTCCTCAGCTCTCCTCAGTCACCCCAAGAACTCTTTCAACCTTTCTTCCCATACATACTAGCTCAGTCACTCTCTTGCTTTTCCTAAATTTTAGTATCAAATCAGCTAGTCATCTATTTATGATTACAAGCATAAGTTTATTTTTTTTTCCATGGATGATTTCATTTATTACCCATTGAAGAACATGTCTTCTATTATAACAATGTTGTCCTCCCATGAATTCTTATTAAACTTATCATCTCTAAATTTTTCAGGCAGTATGAGGTTCATATTGGGGGAACTTATTGCTTTTGTTCCATAGACTTGGTAACAAACTTTGAGAATTTCATTTTCCACATGGATTAGCTATTATGCCCAATATTTGCATAGAAAACACTTACCCTTATCCTATTATTACTGGTTAAATTGTATAATTCAAATAGTAGATTAAGAGAGAGACAGAGAGACAGACAGACAGACAGAGAGACAGACAGACAGACAGACATGCCCTTGTAAAATGAGAGAAATACAAAAGCTCAATGAAAAGTGGTGTGAAATTGTGCAGCTCCACCCTCGGTCCACCTCCATTCTGGCCTCTGATACATCCCTTCAATAATCAGGGCTGCTTCTTAATCTTGAGATAACCTGCATTCTCCCTTGAATATGCATCTACCTTCCTACATAAACCTCTGTCTATACTTAAAAACAGAGACGGCATGTTGCAAAATTATCATTCTACAAAAGGAAGAAAAGAGGGAAGGGAGGGCAGGATGAATGGAGACAGAGTTCTAAGTTTTGATAATTTTCTGTAAATTACAAAAAATCTTGCCAGGGTTCAGTTTTTCATTATAACTGATTAAGTGATATTACCATAATAAGTATGGCTATTTTTCCAGAATAAATTGAATATATTAACTTTTCTCTTTCTTTTAGTTTAGAAACTTGCAGAGGGCAGGGGCAAGAAGAAATAAGAAGCAATTAAAACAGCATTAGGTTTTTAAATGCTAAGTATAATGACATTCCCATTTTATTTCCCTTAGCACATGAAATATGGAGGAATCATTCCATCCATGAAACATATTTTTGTGAAATCATAATCAACCTTTATTTGCTCCTATTCATTCCATAAAGTAGATAAAATATTTTCGTCAGGCATGTAACAGTGAAATAGCAATGCTTCTGTAAGGAAATATTGTTCAATATTTTATTGCCCAATTGAAAGAACTGATGTAAAAGATTGCATATACTATCATGTTTTATGGTTTAAAAGCAATTCCTCAAAAATATAACAAATCCATACAGAGAGAAAGTTTAAAGCTTCTATCTATCATTCACTTGTACCAAATCAATGTCCTATACCAAATAGAGAAAAACCATGATACAACAACAACTCGTCAATTTGAAATTATGTCTAATATTTAAATTTAACAATCAATTAAGTCTTCATGTTTAAATATTATTTAAAATAGAATAACAGTACATTACTGTTTTTCAATGAAATATGTTTCTCAAAATTTTTCTATATCTCAATAAAGAAGTTGACAGTTGCATTCAAATTTTGTTATTTTGTATTCAGACCCACTGAGATATCTTGATCTTAAAATTATGAACACAACACTTCAATAGCTCTTATAGCTCACCATATATTTATTCACTTTTAAATAAAGACTACACCATATTAGTGTTTAGTAAAGTTGTCATAGACTATTATCTGTGCTATAGAAGAAGCTAGGCATGCTGGTTTAGTCCAAGAGTATAAGAAGAGAGATGATGGACAATACCAACATCAAGGTCATATAGAATCTAAGGTTTTTACTTGAAATTTTTGGCTTTTAAAAATTTTTAAAATCTGACCAAACTGAACTCAGTATGTTAGCTATAAAATATTTGGAAGGTTGAATAAGGGTGACTGGTCAGCAGGTAAGGGTGACTAGTCAGGGAGTCATTCCACTGGATATGTTCTGAGGTCCCTCCAACCTTCATATCTATGAGTCTTTGCAAAAGACAACAAATCTAAAAATATGCATAAAAACAAGTATTACAAAATATATTTTTAAATTTCTCTGGAGACCAAGACAAAAAACTCAAAGCAATAAATGTGGGCCACTCAGTTGAATTTGTTACATACTAATTATAAGGAATTCATTTTGAAGATGTGGTCCTGGCTGAGAAAAGCTGAATGTATTAGAATGTACCAATCAACCAGCAAGGAAGCCACAACACCCAGGGGAAGTTCCCAGCCACTGGAGCTTCCCCCTAGCGACAATCTATAAAAACCAGATAGGGATCAGGTGGAAAGAGTTTATTCTGTACTCTGCCACTGACACTTCTGGGTCCTTTGTATTTCCAGTGACAATGATATGAGAGTTGGGAAAGTTCTTCAAAATATCTACTTTTTATCTTACTCTACAGGGTATTTGTAGAAACTGCCACATAACATTCAATTATCACATTGGTGATAACTGTTACTAAAAATGAGTTTCATAATATTATTTAAAACCCTCTCTGGCACTAGTTTAGAGTTTTGGTAACTACATTGCTCTCAATCCTAGAATCACAAAGAAAGAGTGTATATAGTTTCCTAGCTTTGGTAGCCTCATATTGGAGCCTCACTAACTCACATGTTAGCCCTTGCACTGCAAAATACCCCCATTTCATATAAAGTTCTATGTCAGTTTAGGAAGTGAATGGCATCTCTGTAACTAAGAAAGAAAGACCAAATGATCTTTAAGAAATAAATTAAGAAAAACAACCCTTATGTGTAATTGAGTTAAACTGATTAGAAGTAATGAAAAAATTCTAGTTGAACATAATATGAATGACTTAAATTTATAAACAACATATACAACCAATTATTTTCATAGTCTAGGGCTTACAGGTTGGTAGAGAACATATAAAAGAAACTCGTGATATGGAATATATGAAGCTAAAAAGTCATTTTCAATCCCAATGGATTTTTTATCCAAAGAATCTCAATCAATTTACAGGGGAAAATAAAAAATTTATTTTTGGTATTCTGAGTTAACCTGTTTAATAAGTATTCAATGGTAACCATAAAGTATGTACCAAAATAAAAAATTTGAAGGAGCACCAGTCTTCAGTGAGTAGAAGAGGTCAGGTCACATAGCATATGAATTTGTAAATACTAATCTATCTTGTCCATCAGAAGATAAAAGATATTATTGGGAACAAATTCGTCATCATGAACTTCAACATTTGAAGAAATATAATCAGGGGAATTCTACTAACTAAAGACTTTTTAGGACATTTATTTTAGGAGGTCAATTTGCCCTATTTGAGATGAATATGTTGAACACTTTGATGGCTGGGGCATGAGAAGGGTAGCCAAGTTCAAAACTGAAGAAAATTATTCAAATAGAACAGATGCAAAGAAAAAAAGTAGGTGCATTTGTATATTGAGTATATTTTAGAGGCAGAAACTAAAATCTGTCACTTCAAAACAACTATAAACTAAGTAAAATAGAAAAATAAATATGCACTCAATAGTCAAGTGTCATTGTTTATTAAGAATACGTTCATAGTATTTGTTTTTGTGATACTAGTTGTGCTACCATTTTAACTGGAACACATTCTATTATGATTATAATAAAACTATGTGAAAAACATGGACATACTTTCTTTGCTGAATCCTAAGAAATTACATCTGAGATGTATGAGCAATTGTTAACCATGATACTGAGGAGATAGTGGCTAGGAAGAAAAATGAAACCTAAAAGTAGTATTCTAAGAATTACTCAACACCAGTTATGGGTTCATATTTGAAAACTTTTTAGAAGTAGAAAATTGTCAACATTAGTTAACATTTTGTGACCACAAGGAAAGATAAGCATCAACATATTAATTTTCTGGATACTTATTGAGTACCTAGAATGAGTCAGACGCTATATATAGTGTATACAAAAAAAAAACAAAAAAAACAAATGAAACATACTTTCTGCTCACAGAAATTTTAAAAATCATTAGGATAGAGGAATAAGTTAGCCAATAATTCCAACTAATCACTATACAAGCCTGAAAGGAGGACACCATGGGAAAAGAGAGAAACTCCTACCTTGAAAGCATCAGGACAATGTTAGGCAAAGCAGAGAAAACAGACCACCTGGGGAAAATGAAGTGTGAATTAGGCATTAGAGGGCCAGTATCAGGTAAGGTAAAAAAGAAAAATAGGAGGGGCTGGGGCTGGGGCTCAGTGGTAGAGTGCTTGCCTAGCATGTGCTTGCCTCAGTACCACATAAAAATAAATAAATCAAGTTTTTTTTTTTTTTTTTTTTTTTTTTAAGAAATGAAAATAGGAACCACATCATGAACTGCCCTACATTTTATATTTTATAAGTGTATAGTGATATGTTAAAAACATTAAACAAGTAATGAGAAATAATTACATTTAGTCATTTAAGAAATATCAGGTGTAGATTTGGAGATTCATATCATAGTCCAGTATGATGATATGGCTTACATTAAGTTGGCATCAGTAAGAAATAAGAGATTTGGGATCTGATGTGTAGGTCTTATACTTAATAAGATATATTTATTTAAGAATTGGAAAGAGTGCAGAGCAATTCCCCAGTTATTCCATTCTTTTGAATACAGAATATAGTAATAATGTGTCGCATATATTCAAGTTATTAAGAGTATGATATTAAGTGTTTAAAATTGTAATTGAGAGAGCCAATTCTGATTTACTTAGCAAAAAGAGAATGACAGAAAGTAGAGCTAGAGACAGAAGAGATACAGAGGAAAAGAGGAGGGGGAGGGGGAGGGGAGAGGAGGAGGAGGAGGGGAGAAGAGAGGGCACAAGTTATTTCACAGAACAGGAAGGGAAAAACAACAATCTACATGCCAAGAACAAAAACTAGGGCAGTCCTTGAATTTGAAAAGCACAGAGATGTGATTAAATCTACCTTGGCTCACTCAACTTGATAGTCAAATCTAGGAAACTAGAGCCTACACTGGCTGGAAAATTATGCAGCCTATCCCTTGGCAAGCAGAAGGTGAGCAGAAGGCACACTATTTGATTCATAGTTCCACTGAGAAAGAAGAAAAGTCACTGCTCAGATTAGGTACTGGTGGGGACAGGGAGTATTAGTGTACAATTTAACCTAGTAGATTAAGTAACCGAAGGACAAGCTGTACTATACATAGAAAAGGCAACAAAGAATAAGGTCACAAGGAAGAAGGGATCTAGAGCTATTAGAGAAAACTGGGATAACGCCTGTGCAGTGGTGCACATGTGTAATCCCAGCACTTGGGAAGCTGAGGCAGGGGGATAGCAAATTCAAAGCCAGCCTCAGCAACTTAGAGAGGTCCTAAGCAACTCAGCGAGATCTTGTCTCTGAACAAAATATATAAAAGGGCCAAGGGTGTGACTCAATGATAAAGGCACCCATTACCCCACACACACACACACACACAAATGTGACTGGGGTAATTTTCTTTTGGGACTCAGAAAAGGGACAAGTGTCATTAAGTTCAAAAAATACCAATAATCAGCATCAGGGAATAAACGCCTAATATGGAAAATATATTAGTAGATAACAACCACCATGGAGACAAAATTATTTTTCTGGTAACATTAAGAAGAAAAACTACTTATTAAGTACTGACTGTGCTAAGCATAGATTGGGTTGTTAGAATAATACCAACACAAATCAAACTTAGCAGGTTCTAAAATACAAACACAGAATAAATAGCTCTTTATGTGGAGTGTAATTATATCATACATGTCACTCCAAAACCTTAACTTCCCGGGGAGGCCGCTGATAAGATGGCACAGTACTCAAAATTTCATTCTGCACAAGTGTTTCAGAATTTAATTACGAGTTTGCAGCTTTGCAACTGTCACATTACCATCCGCTGTCCAATTGTGAATTCTGAAGTGTCTCAGATCCACACGTTGAAACAAATGGTTCTTTAAAGAAGTGGTTAGCACTGCTACAGATTAAAATACATTTGTAATCAATTTACAGCTATACACACTGTTAACCAATTAGCTTGTTATTAACAATAGGCACACATTGTCAGAAATATTATTTGTATGGTAAACTATTGAGCAATCCAGAAAATACAGACGACATTTTCAAATTAGATCTGTCTGACTGAGGGAAAGCAAAGCTAATATTCCACTTGGGGTTCTAAAACAGAAATCGTTAACCTCAGCACTATTGATATCCAGGGCCAGGCCAGTATCACCCTCTGCAATCCACTTATGAACAATAAAAAATGCCTCCAGATGCCGCCAAATAGCCCTTGGTGATGGTGGTGGTGAATTCATCACCAAGTGAATACAGTGGTCTAGAGAAAGAGAATCAGCATTTTTCTCCTGCTTTCTCCTATGTAAGGGACAAAGTCCTCCAAATTTCAAGGACATTTGTGAGACACTTGATAAATTATATAAGTTCAATTCATGATCCTGGCATTCGAACATCAAGTTGTGTGATACCACCTCATTTTTCTTTCATTACAAATACACTTTTGAAGCAAATTATAAAATCTGCCCAATATGGAGTTAGATTGATATAGCCTCTGCTCTCCAGGAGATTCAACTTTATAAGCACATTTCCTGTTTCCATAATTTGATTTAAATGTTTAAAAAGCTAGTTTATAACAATAAGTTTAATGTGTTATTATTTCTGGTTTTGACTCTACAGAATAAAATCATGCATTCATTATATGTATTTCTGTTCGTTATATTTTTACAAAAGTTCTTAGCTTCTTCTTGATTCATACTTATTGAGCAAACACCTAAACAGTGGCAGTTATTTATGCAATATAGAGGTATTTGGGGAATTGGAGATATAAAGATGAATAAGGCACAATCTCTATATGTCAGGAGCTAAAAAACCTAATAGGGATCCTAGCATGGTGGCACACACCTAAATCCCAGTGAGATGGACGCTAAGGCAAGAGGATCACAAGTTAGAGGCCACTCTCAGCAACTTAGTGAGGCCCTAAGCAACTTACAGAGATCATGCCTCAAAATTTAAAAATAAATAAACAAATAAATAAATAAAAAGAGCTTGGGATGTAGCTGCTCAATGGTAAAGTACCCTTGGGTTTAATCCCAGTACTAAAAACAAAACAAAACCTGATAAGAGAACATTTAAGTTATAATGTGACTATGATACATAAAGTACACAAAACTATGGAGTATATGCTCAGAAGTGCTTAACTACAGCTGGAAGAATGGTGCTGAGAGCCATAGCCAAGTAGGAATGATGCATGGCATTTTGGGTTGAAAGGTGACCCTGCTCAGGGATTAGGGTGGCTCCAGGTTTAGGGTGGATCCTGCTGGGATCCTGCTGCCTCAGGCACCCGCTCCTTTGGAGTTCTCCCGGGGTTCTGAGAGAATTGGTGCACAGCGCCGAGTGGAGGCAGGGTGTTCACGGGAAGTGTGAGTAGAGTGTTGGTGAGAGTTCGGGAATAAAGAGTTGCTGTTTGAATCTACAAGGCTTTGTGGTGGCTCGGTTATTTTGTGCCCAGCCAGACTGCGGCAGAATGGAATCATTTGAAGAAGGGGGTGATATCGGAGATGGAGTGGGGACATTAGAGATCCCAATAAATGGAGGTAGGTGTAAAGGTTTCCTGATATAAAAAGCCCAGAGGTGATGAGTGTTTTGTGGCCTTGGGCAACACCTGGCCAACGGATGGGGTCTTCGAGAAGTAAAACAGCACTAGACTGAGGCGGCCCTTTGAGGCATATGACAATGGCGGTGAAGACAGAGCCACTGAAATGTCTTAAGAAGGTAAGATAATCAGATGAGTTCCCCTACACAGGTGATTCTGACTTCAAGCTAAGATAGATTATTTAAAAAAAAAAAAAAAAAAAAGTGTCAGGAAATAGGGAGAGCCATCGGGAGGCGCTGTGATACCCAGGTAGATGCAGAGGCCTTAGGAAGATGGGACTAACAGGATGCTAAGGCTGATGCTCTTGGTTCATGGACAGCTAAAGATGCAACTCCCTGGTATTGGAAACTCAGGAAGAGAAGTCCAGTTTCTGGAGGTAGAAAAAAGGTTCATAATTAAAATAACACTTGTAAACCATGGTATAGTGCTTGTACAGCAACTGATATTTTCAGGGGCAAATCCTAAACCTGGAATTGAGAGAAATGACTTCACTGAAATAAAGGTTTAGGATGATCCCTAGAGTTTAAATCCTGGGAAAGTTGGGGTGACCTGGGCAGATGGAACAGAGAACTATGAAGACTGATGGCACACTAAGGTTTGAGTGGAAAGGAGAAGCCAGGCTCAGAACAGGGATCAGGCTCAGTACAGGGTAGCATGAGTTCCAGGATAAAACCACAACACAGGAGTAGAGGTTAAGAGTCTAAGGAAGCAGACCTCTGTGGGCTGAAGAGATTACTGGATGTAAAGAAGATCATGAGTGACTGCTGAGAAAGGGGTCTCTGTGAACACTGAACCATTCTGTAAAAGCTTTTATCTTTCTTCCTCGGTACCCCAGAACCTGTGCTCTACTTCCCCCTGGACTTCAGAACGAAAGAGAGAGGAGCTCCTTCTTTTTCAGTTCCTGAAGTCACCTCTACAGTGGGTCACATCCCATCCCCATCTCCAGCACTGACTCACTCAAGGATTTCCCCCCTCCTGACAGTTTCAAGATCTTTCCCCGCCACTTAATTCTACTTTGTCTTTAGATGTGTACAGGGTGGTCTTGTCTTTGCTCTTCAAAACCTGAGCTGTCATCCTTCTTTCCTGGTTTTCTTTGACAAATATTTTGTAATTTCATCTACTTAATATCTATTTCTTCTCAACCATTGGTCTCAAAACTACGATTTTTTTAACCTACAATTACTCTGCTGAAATTATATTCTGGATACTGAGCTATGTCCACCAACTGTCAATTTCGTACTTCTGTTTTTATACAATTATTTTATGTAATATGTTTTTATTAGTAAATTATAACTAATATTGAGATTTATTGTGATATATTCATACATGTATAGAATTTGCTCTATTTAATTCCTTAGTACTTCCCCTTTCCCTCCCTGCTCTCTTGATGCTTGTCCTCAACTCTACTGGTCTCCCTTCTGCTTACCTACTTACCTACCTACTTACCTATTTACCTATCTATTTTTTAACTGGTACAAAAACATTTGAGAATCCTACACTGATTCTTCATAAAAATTTTACCTCTGTGATTTTTATGATACTATATTTATATTGTTATTTCACAATAACATAACGATTTTAGTTGGTATTTCTTGAAAAATAGGCTATCGGCAAATGAGCTTGGAAAACTCTGTTACATAAAAAGAAGGTAATAAAAATTTCTTAATTGCAGCAATTCTAGCATATGCTAACTCTACATGGAAAATTTCCCAAAGGAAGGTTGTTTGGTCACACATTACATTCCCTTCAAATAACTGATGAATTTCTCTACTCATCACTAGTTACTTTTACTAAAAAAAAAAAAAAAAAAAAAAAAATGCTTTGCGATATTTACATTTCCCCTAGCTTCTGATTATCACCATCGTCTAAGGGTTGAAAAAACAAAGGGAATTAAGGTTTCCTTCATAAACATGATCACTGGCAAAATCACCAAGAAACTAGAATTATTATCCCCATTGTAGATAGGACAGCTGAGACCCAGACAGGGTAAGCAGTTGGACCAACCTCACACAAGTAGTGAGTGGCCAATCCAGGGCTTGAGTGGAGCTGCTTCTCACTGAAGCATTCCCATGAATGCTCCCTGCTTTCATCACAGGAGACCGCCTCTCCATGTTAGGCTTCTACACTTTTTATGTTCAACTGGAGGAAACAAGTGGCATCAACTACATAGGCAGAGGATATAGATAGAGGATTCCTTTAGGCAGAGGAATGACTACTCTTGGATATTTAAGAATGTCTCTCTCTCACTGTATGTGTGTATGTGCATTTTTGTATAAGTTCTGTTAGCTTTTTATGTCAATACTATCCCATTCTCATTGGCCTAAAACCACTGAGTTTTTTCAATTCATCACTATACTTTGCTCTGAATATAAGATAGCTAGTAAGTATTGCTATTGGTTTTTTTTTTTTTCTTAAAATGCCTTTTTTTAAAAAAAAATTAGTTTAGATGGAAATAATACCTTTATTTTATTTATTTATTTATTTATATATTTATTGTGGTGCTGAGGATTGAACCCAGTACCTCACACATGCTAGGCAAGCTCTCTACCACTGAACCACAACCCCAGCCCATTAAAATGCCTTTTATGTGTATTCTTTCTAATCCTTTCAAAATATTACTATTCCAGCACAGGTTTCTAAAACCCTTCTTGCCATAATTACAAAGCCTCATGAACCCCAGCCTGCCTATTTTCAGCGTCTATGATTTATATCCTATTATGAAGCAGATCACCTCGTGTACTTATTGAGATTAATTGACTGTAATAGGTTTTCAATTCTTGTTCCCCATATAACCTGGATTAAGAGTGTTATTTTATTTAATTTTTTTTTGCATCTGTTAATCTTTCATAATATGGTTGGCCTAAAAATATACTGTTTAGTAACTTCTGCTTCTGTTTGGATTCACAGTAGCAGTAGAGCTATTTGAGGCTCTTGTGTTAGTTTTTATAATCCCTAGTGTAACTGGTGTAACTGTGGGCCCCACATTCTCTTGCTGCTACCCAGAAGGAGGATTGGTGTTTCTGTTCTGTTTAGAGATGCAAATAAAAAATGCACTCATTTTACCTCCTCCTAATACAATCTTGAGATGGTATGTAGGTTAAACAAAAATGAACACCTTGACCTTGAGGGAAGCCAGGGGATATGCATCTATTTGAAGAGAGAGAATTTCGGTCCTGGACAAGAGACAAGTAATCCTATTACATTTACACAGTTTGCAGTAGACTTTGAAATTCATATTAGCATTCCTGAAGGGAAGATAGTCTTGAGACCCACATGGCTAACAGAGAAATTTCTTGATCAGAGTTTTACATTCTTCTGTTGAACAATCTTTACTTGTCACCCACCCATCTTCATCCCCAACATCCATTCCATCAGGGAAATATTGCTAGAGATGAGAATTGGCTAAAGGGAGGAAGAAGGCAACTCCGTACTTTGCATCACAGCTTATGCTAGAAATTGAGAGGTTGATATAATACATTTCTGCATCCGCAGTTAGTACCATTTTGTGACTAAAGAATTCTGATTTTTTAAAATATTGTTTTAGTTGTAGATGGACACAATATTTTTTTATTTCATCTGATTTTATGCGGTGCTGAGGATTGAACCCAGTACCTCACACATGTGAGGCAAGTGCTATACCACTGAGTCACAACCCCAGCCCTAAAGCATTCTGCTTTTGATTGCCCATTTTTTAAAATATTTATTTGAAATTTATCACCAGTTTTTTAAATGTGCATATTTTACCTGCAGCAACCATGAAAGCCACAAAGATAATCCTACCCAGAAACATGTAAAGGAAATGAAAAAATATTCACTTACATTAAAATGCAATCTCTACTCTGAATCTAACACTTGACTCTCAAAACCTAGTGCCTAGGGTATTATAAAACCCATCCTTTTGTTACACTCTGAGGATATTTTAATTTTGAGAGTTGGCATATGCTGTCGATTTAATGTCTATATTCTAACCTGACCTTCCTTATTTTTACATTTTTAGCAATTATATTTTGGAGAGATCTCATGAAAGTTCCTTAAAATATTTATAATGCATCACTTGGTATCTGAAGCTTATTGATAACTAACATTATGCCTTCTAATAGTGTATTCTGTTCTGGATATCAGACTGGAAGTTAGAAGCCTCCCCAAGAGGATTCTTTAATGCAAAGAATATTGGGGTCTGATCACTTTTTCCTATGAGATTATCACATTTATTAAAGGTGATCTCACAATAAAAATGGGGCATGGCAGAACAGATCTGGGCAGGAGCTCTTGACCTCTCCATGACCCAGTGAAGAAGTAGTAAAGAATAGTTGATCAGAGAGGTGGGTGACAGAATTCTCTAAAATTCAACATTGGACAGCTTGAGACTTGGAGAAACTTGGAGTTTGGTTGCCAGAGTAGAAAATAAGGACACAATTCCTTTATCTTAAACCCCAATGGGCGTGGAATTTAAGGGAGGGGTAGGAGGAGAGAAAAAGGGAGAGAAAAGCCTATCGAGTACTTCCTTAACAATGGCTAGAAAGAAAAGCAGATCAAGTTAAACAGAATAGGAGCAGCATGACAGTAAAGGATATCATATAGCTTAGCCATAATTCTGAACTGAAAGCTGTGCTGGGCAGGGCAGTCTTTGTGTAGAGACCACAGCTGGACAGCCTCCCTAGAAGGAATTAAATCAATACCATTTCTCCTGTCCTTAAGATAGTAACCAATACAACCAGAGAGAATACCTCTGAAGTGGGTTATCCCAGCAATTCACCTAGAAAGAACTTTTAGAGGGATTGTTGCTGGCTGAGAATTGTGAAGTCCCCTCCCTATCACCAGGGACAAGGGAAGTGGGGTAGAACTGATCTGAGAACTACTCCCAGGGAGTGCTAACCCGCACCCATCAAAGCACCCAGCTCAGAAGGAGCTCAATCAAAGACGGGCCAACTGACATTCTACCAGCAACCTAGTGCTAGGCAAAACTATGTTGAGTGCACCAGTGACAGCAGAGGCTTCTGTGCCTCAGATGGCCACAAAGAACCTGCATCTGCAGGCCCCACAATTGGAGATAGTCACCAAGCACTTACAGAGCACCAGTATATAGAAGTCCCAGCAGAGGGGAGTAAGCACCCAACAATTTACAACCACCTACTAACAGTAGTTCAAAGGCAGGGCAACTGATGCTCTATCGCAGACACAGGGATGGTACCCCAGTGATCTACATTAGCCATCATGGAGGCTTCTACATCACAGACCACCAACAAAAAGCCTACAGTCAAACATCTCACACATTTGACAGCTACCAAGCTCTACAGCACTTTAAAGAAAGTTACATGAAGGGAGCAGGCATATAGTATCCTACAGCAGTCATCAACAGTTCTGGGCCCTATGTCTGGTGCTGCCACAACCAACTGAAAGAGTCAGCTGAAACAGCTCAGCACCCTCCAAGCATGCAGGCTTGAAACCTTGGGCTGTCTTAACAAGAAAATCATAGCAACCAGGGAAGTAGCTCCTGTACCCCAGCATCTCTAGGAGGAGCCAAAGCTATGAATCCCAGAGTTGCCACTTAATTCAGTTCTCATTCATTCACATGAACCCACTGATTTAATCAGCATTTTCACCACTGTGACTAAAGGAACCAAGCAAAACAATTGTAATGGAGGAAAAGTTTATTTGGAGGCTCACAGTTTCCGAGGTCTCAGTCCACAGACAACTGGCTCCATTCCTCAGGGCTCAAAGTGAGGCAGGACATCATGGAGGAAGAACGTGGAGGAGAGAAGCAGCTCACATGATGCTCAGAAAGTGGAGAGAGAGATCTCCACTTGCCAGATACAAATAGCCAAAGCCATACCCCTAATGCCCCACTTCCTCCAGCCACACCCTACCTGCCTTCAGTTACCATCCAGCAAATCCCATTAGGGATCAATTCACTGACTGGGTTATCATTTTCATAATCCGATCACTTCTCCTCTGAACTTTCTTGTATTGTCTCACACGTGAGCTTTTGGGGGACACCTCACATCCAAACCATAACACCCATAGAAGGCAAATCCTGAGGATAATCCCAAGCATCCATATTGAACCTTACATATACATGATGGCAGTGTAGCCTACAACAGGGCTTACAGAGGAGAATCTCACAGACACTAGTCACTGCCCAGTGTGTCCAGATACAAACCCACAGACTTGTGACCAGTGCATTCCAGAGAAGGCAGTAGCCTGACAGCCTCTCCATGGGTCACCCAGTGAAACATCAAACAGAGTGCAATGCATCTACCTTACATTCCACACCCTACACACTCCAAAATATACCTAGAGCAGCCCACACTAGATTTGACAGCACTAGATATATGGAGCTTTTCTTCAGGAGGGTACACAAGCTTGCACCTCCTAACAGAAAATAATTGGGCTGCTAAGTCACAGACAATTAGGAACTGTCTTTTCCTCTGACTCAACAGAAAGCTAGTAGGTACTTATATATACCAAAGATACAGAGTAGTGTATAAATTCAGATAGAATTTACAAACATTACAATTAAATTCTTCAATGAGTTAAAAGAAGATATAATGAAGGAACTTAAAAGGAAGTGAAAGATCTTTCTAATAAAGAGCTAGAGATTTTGAAAAAGAAACAAACAGAAATCCTGGAAATTAAAGACCCAATGCATCTAATTAAAAATTCAATTGAAAGCATCACTGATAATTTAAACCACATAGAAGACAGATTATCAGGTCTTAAAGACAAAGTATATAATCTTGAAAATAAAGTCAAGAATAAGGAAAAGATTTTTAAAGACCATGACCAGAAGATTCATGAAATTTGGGATAACATTAAGAGACCAAATGTAGGAATCTTTGTTGCAGATGAAGGCACTGAAATACAAAGGAAAGGAATGTTCAACCATTCCAATAAAATATTATCAGAGAAAACTTGAAACTTATGAATAAGATGAAAACTCAAACACAAGAGTCATTTTTAAACCCAAATAGTCAAGATCAAAAAAGTTTCTAAGACCTGGTATAATTAACATGCTTAATATACATAATGAGGATAGAATTTTAAAAGCTGCCAGAGAAAAATGGAAGGTCATTTTTAGAGGTAAGCCAACTAGAATTTCAATGAATTTGTCAGACTGGAATTTTAAAGCAGAAAGGCTTGGAATAATATACACCAAGCCATAAAAGAAAAAAGGTGGCAATCAAGATTACTGTGTCTAGTAAAACTATCCTTTGGAATGGAAGATGCAAAAAAAAAAAAAAAAAAACCTCCATGATAAATAAAAAGTAAAAGAACTAGTAACCACTAAGCCTGCACTACAAAACATACTCAATGAAATATTGCATGCAGAAGAAAAGAAAAATAAATATCTGAGTCAGCATATGAACAAATATCACTCATTCATTATTGGTGGGACTACAAGTTATAACCACTTTGGAAAGCAATATGGAGATTTCCAAAAGACTAGAAAGGAAACCACCATATGACCCTGTGACTTACTTTTTGGTATATGTCTTAAAAATCTAAAATTAGCATCCTATAGTGAGTGATAGAGGTACAGCAGTGCAATTCTCAATAGCTAAGTTATGGAATGAAATTAGGTGCCCTATCAACAAATTAATGGATAAATAAAATGTGGTATATGTATACCCAATGGAGTTTGACTCAACCATAAAGAAGAATGAAATGATGGCATTTGCTGGTAAAATGGATGGAACTGGAGAACATCAAGCTAAGTGAAATAAGGTAGACTCAGAAAATCAAGGGTCAAATATTCTCTCTCCTATACAAAAGTTAGAACAAACTAAGGGGAAAAAAAGGGCAGAGGGATCCCAAGAAAAAAGAAAGAACAAAAATGGAGTAAAAAAAAAAGGGGGATAGAGGGGGAAGGGAAGCTGGACAGAAAGAGCAGAATGAAATTGAACAAATTATGCTATGCACACATATGAGTATACCACAGTAAGTTTCACCATTGTGTATATCTATAAATCCAACTAAAAAACAGACTATAACATGCCTGTAATCCCAGTGGCTCAGGAGGATCTTGAGTTCAAAGCCAGCCTCAGCAATGGCAAAGCACTAAGCAACTCAGTGAGACCCTGTCTCTAAATAAAATACAAAACAGGGCTGGGGATGCGGCTCAGTGGTGGAGTGCCCAAGTTCACTCCCCAGTACCACTGCCCCCCTAAAAAACCCCACACTATAAGTAAATACAAGAAAGATTAGAAGAGTAGATGAAAGGAAACAGGGAAAGGGAGGAGGAGGAAGGAAAGAGGAAGTGCTGGGAATTAAACTGTGGAGCATTAAAACATTGAAAACTGCCCTCACAAAAGGTACTGATAACAATATATTTGGATAATTATTTGCTTGTCATCTAAATCAGAAATTTCAGTAGGTTGATCTGGGAAGTGGGGACAAGTTCTCCTTTCATTAAATACACAGGAAAAGTATTGCCAGATGTCTTTGCTCTTTTAAGAAAGTGACATTGGAAGAAGGGTCTTTGGGGTAGATTGCAGTTGCTCCCATTCCCTACCGGAAATTCCCATATCCCACAACTAATGTAGGTCATTTCTATTATTAGTAATAGTATTAGGCAATGCTGAGGATAGAACTCAGGGCTTTCTGCATGCTAAGCAAGCATTCTACCACTGAGCTACATCCCCTGTCCTAATGTAGGTCATTTCTGTCCAAGTTCTGAAGAAAATAGATGAAATGACTCCACTTTTCTTCCAAGGAGAAATTTTCCTCTCCCCTCCCATACAAAAAAAAAAAGTTTCATTTTCAAATAAAAATGGTTATGACCATCTCTCTCTGTTATTACCCAGTCACAACAAAAACTGGTATGTGTTTCCCTTTATGAATCTACTGAAATGCCTTTTTGTTTGTGATTTATATAAATGAACATAACAGAACAAACTTATGTAATTATAAGTTTTTATTCTACATTTGGAGAATGAATGTCCAATAGTTTAAAAGTATCTTCTTTGTCTCCTAAAAAGTACTCCTGGTATCAGATAGGAAAACATGACTAGCTGATTGCCACAGTTTGGGTCTGGAATGTTGTCCAGAGGCCCGTTCCCCAGCATGTGTGTGGCACCATGGGAAGTGGGGGTACCTTCAGGATGTGGGGCCTAGGGAAAGCAAGTTAGGTTATTAGAGATGTACCTTTGAAGGGCACTCTGGCCCCTTCCTGTCTTTTTTTTTTTTTTTTTTTTTTTTTTGCTTTCTGGCTACTTTGAGTGAGCAGCCTCTTCTGCCATGTGCTCCTGCTATGAAGATATGCCTCACCAGAGGCCCAGAAGTAATGGGACAACTGTGGACTGAAACTTTTAAGACTGTGAGCCAAAATAAATCTGTCCTTCCTTAAGTTGATTATCTCAGGTATTTTATCATAATTGGTAGAAAACTAGCACATTGAGGGTTTGGACATTTTTACGGACAGGTTGTGATGATACATGGGGCTTTTCAAAGTGTGAGCTTTTTGGTATATTTCTTTGTTTTTTAGACAGATTTGGCTAGTAAGCTTTAACTCTCTCTTTCTATGAAGACAACACCATTTAAAAACAATTTTCAGTCAGAAAATACAGTACTGAGACATACAGTATGAATTGTTTCCTTTGAGTTTTGTTCATGTAATGCATTTACTTCTGTTTTTCAAGAATATTCAGTTACATTAAAACCTTAAAAATTACATTCTGAAAAAGCATGAAATAAAAATACCTTGCTAAAATGGGAGACATAAACATATATATATATATATATATATATATATATATACACACATATATACATATATATATATTTTTTTTCATATGTATTTACATTTTTGGACATAAGGTATAAATTGCTATACTATTAAGACTATACTATTTTTTAACCTCTTCCTATATATTACTTTACCCTATTCGAAAGCAAAGGTATCCCAGAACTTATTTTGATATTGAACTATTTTGCTCAGTTTTAAAAAAATAAAAGATACTTTTATTTTTTAAAGGAATAGGATTTATTCAAGTGTGAAATTCTCACAGGGGCAAGAGGGGACCTGAGAGCAGGTTGCCACTTAGGTGTGCTAGTCTAGGGGGTTCTTTCTTTTTTTATTTGTTCTAATTAGTTACACATGAGAATAGAATGCACTTATATATTTTGATGTTTCATACATAGATGGGATATAATTTCTCATTTTTCTGAGTATACATATTGTAGAATCACATTGGTCATACAGTCACATAAATACATATAGTAATAATGTCTGTTTCATTCTACTATTTTTCTTATCCCCACATTCTCTGATTTCTCTTCCTTTCACTTCCCTCTACCTAAGGTAACTTTTTTTTTTTTTTGCACCACAATTCTTAATACACATGAATACCATACTTTTTGTATTTCTGTTTGTATATAAAATATGTTGACATCCAATTCAAGTCTTCATGCATGTACTTTGTATAATGATGACTATTACATTCCACCATCCTTGTTACTCCCCTACCCTCTCCCTTTCCCTCCTACCCTTCTTCCCTATCTTGAATTCATGTATTCCTCCCATGCTCTCACTCCTAATCCCACTTTGAGTCAACCTCTCTATATCAGAGAAAACATTCAATATTTGTTTTGGGGGGATTGGCTGACTTCACTTAGCATTATCTTCTCCAATGCCATCCATTTCCCTGCAAATGCCATGGTTTTGTTCTGGAAAATACTTTTATTTAAAAGACATTCTTTGAATGTGAAGAAAACACACAGATTCCATCAAAATGTTTATGTAAGAAGACTAAGTTTCTCACTGTCACAAAAACTAATTATGGAAGAACAAAAGATTTGACAGTGATTAGAGATCTACCTCCTTTGGTCCACATAACATTATTCAATGAAAGTGACCCTAAAAGAATGCAGGAAGTCCAGGCTATTGCAGACAAGACACCTTTAATCTCTAGTACCTACTGTGTCTCCATTCCAGTGCCACATGTTGAGTCTTTATGCTGATAGAGGATGCTCACAGCTGATGAATGAGATGAAAGTACTCAGAAATCTTATTAAACCAGTTTTAAAGCAGCGACTTTGGATAATTAAAAAAGAATTCATCTACAGATTAATTCACACTTCTAGGAATGCCAGCACCTTCGCTTTTTCCTTCTTGTTTTAGTACCGAAATTTGACCCTTGTAAGAGCAATTTCTTTTAAGTATTAGAATATGTATGTTTCTTTTTATACTTTCCTTTTCCATTAAGCTGAACAACCAGTATTTCTTTATTCAGATTAAAAAAAAAAGAAACTGGGCAGAAGGCCTGCCTGGTTCTCCGTAAAGGATGGGACAACACAACTCAAGATGTCCATCTCCTTGGAGATGACAGAGACTTTTAGCCATGGCTGTAATTCTACATGTTCTGCTGATTTCTTTATTTTCTTCTTTTTTTAAATAGAAGAATAATTACACAAATGGATTCCTAACTATGCACCAATTTTAAAAGTTAGCCACATAAACAATCCTTTCAAATGAAAAAGATACAAACATTGAATAAAATACACATCTTCTAAATTTATTGCTAGGTTTGTTGGAAAGAAAAGAATCAATAAAGTCCCAAACAAAATGAAAGGATGAGACCCTGCAAGGTAAGCAAGAAAGACAACTTTTGTTGTGAAGGTTTCTATTAAACCTCATAGATTGGACTTTAAATAGGGACTTTTTTAAAAGGCCCCACACTAGAAATAGAGATCACAAGATTAGTCTTCAGAGTTTAAGGGGAAACTAGATAAAAATAAACTTGCCTATCAAAAGGTCCCAGTAAGTCCATTTGCAATTCTAAAACTTTGCATTGGATAACAAAAGGAAAGAATGTCTCTTGAGAATTTACAACCTTAAGCTGATTTTCTTAAGACTACCTGGTCTGAGTTTATGCTCTTCTACAATGGGTCCTCAAAGAGAACATTAATTTTTAGATTTTTTTTCCAGATAGATATGGACTCCATGTGAGTGTACAGAAGAAACACAGACAAACCCTTTCTAGGGGCGCTCAATAGTAATCCAAACCTCAAGAAATTCCCATTGATGAGATTCCTTGCAGTGATAAAATAAGAACCTCATTGTCAAGTTAACAACAACAATAACACTGCATTGGTTTCCTAAGACAGCCATGAGAACTTCTACATATTGGTAGCTGAAAACAAGAAAATATTCTTTATCACACTCTGGAGACTAAGTGTCCAAAATCAAGGTACCAGCAGGACCCTACAACCTCCAAAGTCTGCATGGGAGAATCCATTCTAGATCTTTCCAGCTTTCAGTGGAACTAGATGGTCCTTGGCTTCTGGCTACATCATTCCAATATCCCTTGTCTTCTGTGTCTCACAGAGACACTTGTCATTGGATTTAAAGTGCAGGATAATCTTACCATCAGATTCTTACTTTTATTTATCATAATAGCACATCATAATTATACAAAATAATGTGTTTCACCATGGCATTTTCAGAGATGCATATATCATTCTTTGATAGTATTAACCCTGCCTATTTTTAATTAAGATCTTTTTTTTTTGAAGTAAAGCCACATGCAAAGGGTATAGGGGGTGATATATGGATATATATTTTGGGGATCCACAATTCAACCAACAAATAAGCATGCAAAAAGTAGACCTCATCTGTGAGGACAACAAGAAATGAACACAGTGAAAATCTTGCCTCATTCCTCCTCCAGCGTAATATTTTTTTCCTGGAGTTAGATTTTCCATCTTTTGTAGTGTGTTCACTTACATAACTATTTAGTACATTAAATAAATCACCATTTAAAGTATATTTTTGTCTAAGTAATACATATACATAGCTTTCAAATTTGCATAATGGTGAAAAATAATTACCCAAGTCCCTATCTTGAGTCAATTATTTTAGACCCTTTTACAGTTTCCTTTGATGTATACTTCTTATTTATGCAAATGTGCATATGTTTCCATCTATTAATTCCTCATTGTTAGACATTTTCTATTGATGCCTTCTTAGAGCTCTTCCCAAGCCCTTCCACCAAAGTGTCAATATCGTTGAAATCGCAATTTTTGCTAGAATACATACTTGGGTGTTTTTCCTTGACAACACCATTGGCAGGGGAGCTGAAGATATGTCTTACCACCACCTACAACTTTTTGTGTTTCCTGGAGTTCTTTCACATTTTATTTGCACACCTTCTCTGAGTCTGAGTGTTTCTGCACTTGCAAAATATTTCTCATGCAGTTTTTCAAGTTAAACATGACAAATGATCTATTCTGTCCATTTATTTAAGATTTTCATTTTGACACTGTGTAGGTCTCTTGTTCCTACCAACATTAGCTGCTCTCTAGGTATGAGACCACTTTGGTCCCAGGACTTCCTTTCCCTTTCTGCCCTTGAATGTGAATGGACTCTCTTCCAGGTAGCAGACCAAATTTTCCTGTTTTGCTCACCTTAGTGAAGCACATCTTCTAGTTGCCCTCTGGAAACAAAATACATTGAGGGTAAACTTTTGGAGAATTTGCTTTCTGCAAATATTTTCACATTTCCCTAATACTGGAATGATAATCTGAGATGGACTTACTCATTTTAAGAGTAACATGATTTTAATAACATATAAAGAGAAAACTATTTTAAACCACATATAAATAGAAAATCTCCTTACCTCTTGTTTGTAACCCCTTTCCGCAGGCTTCGCTGGTGCCCATTATTCCCTGTCTGACAGACTCAGGCACTAGGATACAAGGACTCCATTTCTGTGGTTTCCATCTGTGATTATAAAGAAAAAGTGAACTAGAAATTCTATAATTTCCACCATGACAAACATGCAACAGAAATACTTGAAATAAATGGATCTGAAATCCAAAATCTGAAAGATAATAATTCAATAAAAATGGACTTGAAACCAATGTCATAAAACCAAGCCCTGGGGAGCACTGGGGATGACAAATAGTCTCCTATTAATCATGATCCAAATTCATGATTAATGTAATAATTAATATTTTTTGGTTTTGAATGTTTTGCATAAAAACTCATACAGAAACAAACAACTGTATCTCGCATAGAAAAGTGTTAACAAAAAGCCCTAGAAGCACAGGTCAAATGGGTGCCTTATGAACTTGAGATTGCGTACAAAAGAGAGAAATGGGGTTGGGGGAAAGACCCTGTGTCCTACTGGAGCATTAATTAGAGAATCTCAATTTGAACCTCTGAAACCCTGGAGGGAAAACCCTTCAATACTCAGCCTTCTGCTTCACAATTTTTTATATGATGCTTCCTAGGACTCAGAAGTAACTCAAACATCTCAACAGGTTATAGAATAAAAGGTAAAGAGGAGCCCTGGGGAGCATCTTAACTGATAGTTCATCAGAGGAAAGAAGAGGAAAGGCACCTTTGTTGAAATGTCAAGATTTCTTTCCCTATGAGGAAATAGTTTTTAAGACAGTCATCTGGCTTTCCACTTTTTTCCGCCCTTTCTCAGGCTAATAAAACTCCTACTTTTATGACTCAGGAGGGCAGATTATAACTTGGTTAATTTAATCCTTAATCCTGTTACTGTATAGTGTTTCAGAAAAGCCAACCTCTAAATCTAATCATAGATTCTATTATTTAGTGTATCTCATTTTTCAATAAGAGCAACTTTTGTTAAGAGAGCTACTTAAAAAGAAGAAATACGAACTAAAAATATCATTGACCTTATTCAAATGGCCACCATAAAGGGAATAACTGAGGAGTTATGAGAAAAATCAGGAAACAACTAAACAAAAATATACCCTGCTTCAAGAAGTCACCTTTTAATCTTAGTCACACATTTACTTTGGACATGGACAGATTTATTCAGCATAATTCGAAAACATAGACACTACAATGATAAAGGGTTTTAATTCAGCTTTTCTACCAAGATGTGTAGTTTATTCGGGTTCTCTGAGTTTCCATAGGCTTCTTAGACGAATGCAAGACCAGACATTTAATCTAGTTAAATAGTTTGCTGTACAGACTGAAAGGGAAGGAAGAAATTTTCAGAACTCCCATGTGAAACTTTCAGGTTTAGGATGATAAACCTGAGGTCAGACAGGTTAAGTGATAATTTGAGACAGCCTAAATCAGCACGGGCCAGTTTTCAGTCCTCAGTCTCTGAATACTCAGCTATAGACCCTTGGTTGCAGCCCACTGCCAAGTCTATCTAGGAATAAGGTTCTCATGCTTGTTCCCCTTTTCTTACTACTTTAATGAGTTGAGATATGCTCTAATTCACAGAACAAATAATTAGGCACTTCTGTTTTGATTTGGTAAACATATAAATATGATACATTAATAAAGTTTAAAAGAAAGATGAAGATAATGATAAACTTGCATCTTAAGATAATGTCTCTACCTTAACTTGCATCTTAAGATAATACCAATAAGGGGGAAAGTAAAATCTAAAGTGGAACCATATTGCTCAAAACTAAAGAATGGTTTTCTAAGGAGAAGAATTTTATGTTAACTTGGATACAGTTTGAACTACACATCAGGAGATACGATACAATCTTCCAGTTCACACACAGTGGAACTGATTTCTGGGGGAAATGGCAGGAGGTCAATAACAAAAACTAGGTCAAACATAAGTGGTTAAATTGAAGTGCAACCAGATAGTAAAGAGATGGACAATAGAATAGCCTGCTAATAGTTTCTATAATTACATCTGATTATAATAGCCCTGGGTTCATACTGATGTCTAATAATATTTGATTTGGCTAATTTTTCACTTGGCTACCTTCTTTGAGAGCTCTTTTGCAGGCCTCAGAAGTTTCAATATTTAGACATAGCAGTAAAGGATGGATATTGACAGTGTTTCCACAATGGTCCTGTGGTTACTGAAGAAAAAATGGTACTCTAGGCTTGATTCCAATTTTTTTTTTTTAACATCCTCCCCAAATTGGGCACCAGACAAAAAGCCCCAAAGTAAAGCATGATGAAATCGATAGGTATTTGGACTCCTTCAATGACCCTCTTGAACTTTATTTAAAGTGAGGACTTTATCCGAAAAGAACTTGCATTTTCCTGAACAAATTAGCCCTTGAATTTCACAGCTTTAAAATATAGTTTCTCAAATAATCAGGAAAACTCTAAACATCTTTGCTAACAGTATTTTTAAGGGTGCTGATAAAACTGTATGATTGTTAAGACCATGAGCTGTTTACAATCCAACAGTGATTGAATTTAATTCAAAAATACTTTAAAGCAATGATGCATATTTAAAACATGTAAGTGTTAAAAAGAGTAGGAGGTTATGACACAACACAGAAACCTGAAACTTTGTTTTAGTGAATAAAAATTAGCAATTTTCCAAGAAAGACAACAGAGTGAACATAATAGAGTTTAAAAATATATTAATTTTCTCCCCTTTAAAAAAAAATGTTTTCTCCATAGGTTAAACATTTAACTGGTTGTTTCTGTAATTGTGATAAAAATTGACAACCTATTTTTATTAAAATAATTATTAAATTACTACAATTTTTTTCTAATTCTTTATTAAAGATTTTAAGACGGAAACAATAAAGATGTTACCCTTCTCTGTTTGTGTGTGGTGTGTGGTTGGTTTGTGTGTGGGTGGGGGATGATGTGTTTCCCTCTAGTTTAATACCTTCCATCGTGAGTCTGTTTGGATCATGAGCCTAAATTTGACTGCAGAAGTGACAGAAATCTAGTAGCTCACTTGGAGTCGAACATGTTTTGATTTTTGCATTTTAATTAGATGTTAACATCCTTTAGTCCTTTCAAATACATTTTGGGGAAAAAACACTGAAGCATTTGAAAAATACATTACCTCGTCTTATTTTTCACTAAGCAACTGTATATTAAATGCAAGAAAACAGTAGGATTTATACTTAGATCTAATGATAATTTGAAAAGGTAACTAATTACCGATATGTGGGGCACAAGGAGACATCTTCACACTCTCTCTCTTCATATAAGGTATCTGGGCATTCCTGGCCTCCATTGGCTGCTTCTTGGATGATAATTCTGTATCGAGACTGTTTTATTGTGGTATTTCCTGAAGTAAAGGAGAAATAAAATTATAGTGCCCTTGTATATTGATACAGACCAAAATCCAGGTAGCATTAGAGGGGAGAGAATAAAAGACACAAAGGTAGAGAGACAGAATTGAAGTAAGCATATGTGGAAAGACAGCCAAGGAATAAGAATTAGCAAATACTAGGAGTTAATGCCCAAGTTTGCTTCTGTGACACAGACACACTATTAGCAACTGTAATTTTAAATATATGTTATTCTAATATGTAAATATACCTTGCTACTCTTTTGATTTATTTTCAATTAATTAGAATCTACATTTCAAATGACATAAGATATACAGGGCATGATCTGAGGGGTCTCAGAAACCCTCCTGAATCTCAAACAACAGCTGACTACTCTGTGGTTTTCTTATTAATTTATTCCATCTAATAAGGTGTTTTCCTCTTTAGACTATTTTATATAATAGAAATTCACCTAACAAATTAATATTTAGTAGCCTATGGTTTATATTACATATTAGTTTATTAGATTTCTTATTGCTCATAACCTTATAACCAATATATAATATATATATATATATACATATACATATATATATACACACACACATACACACACGTGTGTGTATATATATGTATACATACATATATATATATATATATATATATATATATATATATATATATATGCATGTATATAGAATTGGAATTTAGGGAAGAAGTGTTGTTTACTTCAAGGTATTTCTGAGAAGTAGAACTCTTAATAAGCACCTTAAAAAGAAAACTGATTGGGCTGGGGTTGTGGCTCAAGTGGAAAGGTGCTCGCCTGGCATGCGGGGGCGCTGAGTTCAATCCTCAGCACCACATAAAATAAAGATGTTGTGTCCACCGAAAACTAAAAAATAAATATTAAAAAAATTCTCTCTGTCTCTCTCTCTCAAAAAAAAATAAGAAAAAATAAAACTGATCAATTTAATGTGTTACTTCATCACTTCACAATCTTTAGATGTTTTCGGAATCAACAACAAAAGTCAATTATCTTTATAGTGTTTAGCAATTACTTCAATTACTAAATGCAAGATAAGTGACATGTACTAGATATGCAGATGCAAATCTCTGACCCACAGAAGAAAGAGGGCAAATGTATACATAACCAGTTATAAGACTCTGCAGAATATAGGGTTTGGTAAGCAGTGAGATGATGTTATATGGGTACAGAAGATAGAATGATCCTTTATGACTCTGGAAATCAGAAACAGTTCATTGAGGAGTTAGATTTTATCCTGATTCTTGAAAACTGAATAGGAAAATTAAAAAAAAAATTATATATATAACTGGACATGGAACCAGTTTGAGAAGAGGCACCAAGACACAGAAGTGCAAGAAATTTACAGAGAAAGACACATAAGTACATTCAGAGGAAAGGTTTCTGTGGATTTCTTGCCTGCATGCCAATGAAGGGCTGAGGGAGGGAAAACTCATAGTGAGTGTTATAAAGAATAAGAAAGGGGGAAGTGAAGGAGAACATGGAGTTAATTGGTAGGTTTGGGACAGGCAGTGGACCTAACCATGTTAAGACATTAATTTCTAGAAAGAAGGTCAACTAAAAATGAGCATTTATTGAAGTTATATATACATAAGTTTTTTAGAAAATGATTAAAACAAGACTCAACAATGAAAAACAACTGACCCACAATCCAAACTCCCTTACTTGGTCTTCCTCCTCAGAGGGAACACTTTTAACTCTTGGTTTCTATATTTAGCTCTGTGGTTATCTCCAAATTTATACCTAATATACCTATGCCATTATTTCTTAATTTATGAACTTTAGAGATTATCTATTGACTTTCTGCTACAATTGAAGAGAATTTACTTTGTATCTCCTTTCAATTTTTTATAACTGCATACCTATTTTTAATGCCTCTACTGGTTATTTAAAGTCTTTAACCCATATAGTTTTCAGCCTACTCCTTGCTCCTGTCTTCCATCAGGGTGGCCACCATGAGTTTGTGGAGTCCTCCTGAGTGTATAGGCTTTCTCCTCCACTGCCATCACCTTCCTGCTAGGTTAGGTCATGGTTCCAGCTGCCATGTTATCAGTTTCTCTATTCCTCAGTCTTTATCCATCAAAGTCTGTCTTTCTCAAGTGAGTTTAGATCTCCCATCTAGTGATGGTCCTTTCCTTTTTCTTTAAAAAGGAATTAAGGCTTCAAAATTTCTTTCTTAATAAATAATTTTTAACAAGATTTTCAGAAGAACCAGAGAATGACACACACAGGCACATTTTATGACCTTGAGGTACAAGTAAAGGTGAACAGGATCTCCACATCCCCTCTGTATCCATCTTTAATCTGCTCTATATCTAGGAAGCTAACAACAGAAGGACTGTGTTGGTGACCACTTGCCTAATGGCTCCTGTTGAGTGTGTCCAATGGGAAGATGGAACACACAATGGAAGGAAAAAAGAGAAAAAGAGGAGAGAGAGGTCAGAATGTTTATTCCACTAGATTTACCACCTCTATATCAAAAGCTGTAGTTTCTATGGATTGGCACTTGACTCTAGTTACTTTCTTTTGATGCCACTAATTGTACTTTTCTCTATTGACTTCCAGGATCCCATCTGTAACTAGCCCAGGTACAAAATCATCACCTGCTGTTAACTTACACTGATAATCCCCATTCCAGTGTAAATCATCTCTTCATTAAATTTTCCTTAATTGCCCAATTTGAGGGATATCCTGCCAGGATATCCCAATATAGACAAAGGAGAGATGCTGCTATAAAAAGTGGGAGTGCTATAATTAGCCTTTTTTAAGATGCAGTGAAGTCCCTGTGAGGAGTATAGAAACAGAAGTATAAAAAAAGTAAGTGAAACAATTCTGCATAATAACATAAAAAGCTATCTTCATTTGGGTAGGGAGATCTTTATAAATAATTATGCCTCTAGGAAGAAGTCTCTTCTGCTTTCCCAATTAATTCAAATTACATTGTACTTACTCTGCAAATTAACTTAGAATGTATACATGACTGTGGGCTTATGTGTGTATGTTTTTTGTCTAAGTATTATTTTAGGAGACTATAAACAAAGATTGAAGATAGTAGAAAGAATGAAAGGGTTGCCTTCACCTCATATTGGGATAGAAATCCTAAAGGGGACTAGCTGTACAGCATGGATCAATGCTTCTCCCTTTCATATGCACACCGGCACATGCCACACACTCAATACAGGTCAAATAACAAAAGTTTGTGTAAGAGAGTTACATTGATTTTCATGCCCTACAGTTGTTCAGGTCAAGGTTGAGAAGGATGGATTCCATAGTGAAACAAATACTGACACAGAGGTAAGATTCTTCAGAGGGGAAAATGACTCACTGTAGAGAAATGAAGAAATCATTGTACATGCCTTTGGATCTCCAGACAGGGAAACACCAAGATGTGTGAGATACCTATTAAGCGATGTTTTTGTGTACTCCTTTTCCCTTGAACTTTGGAATGTTCATATTCAGAATTCAGTTTTGAAGAATTTTCCCTCTCCACATTGTCACAAATGCTGTAGGTTTCCATAGCAGACGCTGTGGCAATTGCAAGAGCAGGCAATGTGCACACTGGAAATGGGGCATTGGAGGTCTCTCCAGTATACTTCTACTTTGAAGCCACTGTGAGAGTGGCACTTTTGTCAAGGGAGAAGAACAAAGTCCTGGAAATCCAGGAGGTAACAATGAACAAAAGAAGCAGATGCCTGAGGCAGCCCTCAATAACATGGTTTGAAGACAGGCAAGAGAGAATGAGCAAATATCGAAGATACTCTCCCAAAGTGATCTTAAACAAAGCCTCACTATTCTACTGATCACATAAGAAAAGTGATTTCTAGGACATAGGCACAGAGAGGTGATAGTGGCTTTTTAAATATAAGAAATTGGTGTTATGTATATGTGAAAAGTCACATAATCAAAAGCTGCCTTGTTTTATTATAACATCTTATGAGATAGCTATTGTTGTTGTTGTTATTCCCATTTCACAGATACAAATATGGACAGAGGAAAGAGGTCAATAATTATCCAAAGTCACATTACTAGAATTAAACTGCACTAGGCAGGCATCAAGGCCCATGATCTTTCCACTAAAAAGAGACTTTATAGTCAGAAAGAAAAGAAAGGGATGAGGATGTGGGGGAAAAGGTACACTCATATATTTCTGGTGGGACTGCAAATTGGTGCAACCACTATGGAAAGCAGTATGGAGATTCCTCAGAAAACTTGGACTGGAACCACCATTGACCCAGCTATCCCACTCCTTAATCTATACCCAAAGGGCTTAAAATCAGCATACTATACTAATGCAGCCACATCAATGTTCATAGCAGCTCAATTCACAATAGCTAAACTGCAGAAGCAACCTTGATGCCCTTCCATAGATGAATGGATAAAGAAACTGTGGTATATATACACAATAGAATATTACTCAGCATTGAAAGAGAATAAAATCATGGCATTTGCAGGTAAATGGATGGAGTTGGAGAATATCATGCTAAGTGAAGTAAGCCAATCCCAAAAAAACAAAGGCTGAATGTTCTCTCTGATAAGTGGATGCTAATCCAAAATGGGGAGGGGGGAGGCATGGGAAAAATGGAGGAACTTTGTTGGTCAAAGGGGAGTTGGTGTGGGGAGGGTGCAGTGGGGCAGGAAAGATGGTGAAATGAGATGAACATCATTACCCTAGGTATATATAAAACTGCAAATAGGGTGTGGTGCTATATCATGTACAGACAGAGAAATGAAAAGTTGTGCTGCAATTATGTACAATGAATCAAAATGGGTTTTGCTGTCATATATACCTAATTAAAATAAATTTTTAAAAAAGAAAGGGACATGTTAGGGGGAAGGGTTCACATCAAAACTCCTCTGTTATTCCAAAGAGATACTGCTTCTTTTCTAAGAAATTCTTTAATAACACCCTGTTTGCAGAAAGCTTACATGTCAATAAAAACAGAGTATTTGTAGGTTTTTGTGAATGTTGCTTCCCACCTCATTATGCTTATAAAAAAACAACAATAAATTAAAGTGATTGGTTGCAAACTAAACAACTGCACAAGAATGATTGTGACTAATAAACAACTAATTTAAATTCAGTTTTGATTTATGCATATTCGATTGTCACTAAGTCATTAGGTATAATGAAACTTAAGTTATTAAATACAGTCCAAAAGAAGTAACACTGAGAAAAGATTACAATTTAAAGATCAAGAACCATATTTAACATAGAAAATATGAGTGGAGACACAAACATTATAGGATAGCTACAGATTCTTTGTGAACTTCTGTACCAGTCTTTTCTAGAAAGACAGTGGCAAAAGTGGAAGAAATAAGTATATGAAGAGTCCCTTTGGGTGATTTGCAATGAACACACCACAGTGAATTAAAGCCAGTGTTACTTAATCAATGTTTTGGAGAATTAATCAGTGTTTTGGAGACTTGGCTGTAAGTGTCCAACTGACTGAATAAGTGAGCATAGGAAAAATGCTAGTACTTGGTAGAGCATCAGTGAACTAGGTAGCCACTGGCTGATAAGAGAGGCAGAGTAGAAGATGAACACATGGCAGGAGGATCTCAGAGGAAAGCAAAGTAGATGGAGGATGCAGATGGCTACGTATCAGCAATGCATAGCAGTTATTGTTCATCTGCAGAATAATGATCTGTAAATACCTGAATTATAACTCTAGGGCTTTTCCTTGTTTCTCAAATATCCCCATCACTAAAAGACCTCAGGGATCCCTTATGCTTCATGACACTGATATTCCTCCAGGCTTATTGTCATTCTAGGTTCATGGTCTGGCTCTCTTCTTTCTTCTTCTGTTCTACATCCAGTTCATCATTCAAACACACATGCTTGCACATGCACAAAAAATTCGTTGATAATTCCCCTTTAAGATATTTTATTAAAAATATGGCACTAATGATATGCTATGATTTACATTGCATAAATGGTCATGAGTTAAACACCTCTCAGTGTGAAGTTACAACACTACCTGTTGGATTCAGGCAATTCCTTTAACATTGCTAAGTCTCAGCTTCCCTGCCTCTAAAAGAATTTCTGCGTCGCTGTGACCAAAATACCTGACAAGAACAACATAGAGGAGGAAAAGTTTATTGGGAGCTCAGAGTTTCAGGGGTGTCAGTTCACAGATGGCCAACTCCATTGTTCTGGGCTAGAGGTGAGGTAGCACTTCATGGGTGGAAGTATGTGCAGAAGTAAAGCAGGATGGGCCATGCAACCAGAAAGCAAAGAGAGAGCTCTGCTCACCAGGGACAAAATATATACCCCAAAAGTGCATCCACAGTGACCTAACTCCTCCAGCCACACACTACCTGCCTACAGTTACTGCCCAGTTAATCCCCATCAGGGGATTAATGCACTAAATAGGTTAAAGCTCTCAAAACCCAATCACTTCATCTCTAAACTCCTTGCATGGTATCACAGTGTAACTTTTGGGGAACACCATTTATCAAAACATAGGCCCACAAAAAGTTTGTAGTTCTTATGATTACTGTAAGGATTTCATGAGATACTGAATGAAAAGCATATATACATTGATTGATTTAGGAAATTTTCTTTAGTGTAATTTGAATTTCGGAATGAAGGGAAGAAGAAAGGAAAAAAAATAGTAGAAAAAACATTTCAGTAAATGAGTTAGTTACCAGTGACTTAAAAAAGAAAAAAATGACAAAGTAGCCTTCTATTCACAGCAGGGTCTCACCAATGTTCTACACATCTCTGTGCATCTAGGAGATCATGAGAGACTAGAATTTTTTCCATATTCCTGTAAACTAAACTGCTTTTGCAAGGCCATTAGTACCTCCATCTACCCTCTCATCTAATGGACAGGAATAGATAGGGTGATCAAACCCCTGTTTGCTCAGGGCAGTCCTGATTAATGCCTATTATCCCACCTTAAATATTAATAATGGCTCTTCCATTCACTCTTAGAGATGTCTCTGTATGAAAAATCACATGACTACCCTAACAAAAACAATCATGACTCCCATCTCCATGTGAATGTAAGTAAATAGCATGTCTGTTTCTCCTTGAAATGCATCGCATTGCATTTTAAGTGTGGAAAAGGCAGACTGCACTACTATTTTTAAAATTATTCAATCTGACCACTGGGTCTTCAGATGGCTCGCCAAGGAATTCTGTTTGAGATAGCAAGTCCTGCATTTGGAGATGACTTTGGTAACCCAAAGTAACTCTTGCTCATGAATCATAAAATTAGAACTTAAAGGAAAAGAAAAGTACAGAGCTTATCATAATATAATTGACTATAGTGACTTATATATGTGATGGTGATAGAAACATCACAACTAGAAAGAACTGGAATTTTGTCAAAGAAGAGCATTAATATGAAGGGAGAATAACAACTTGAACTTGGCTTGTTAAGCAGTCTATTTCTGAGTCAACGCTACAGAGAGACAAAGACTGCAGTATGATGTTAGGCAGTTGAAGTTTCTTTAACATTGAATACTCCAGAAAATACATTCTCTCTACTAATTATGTGCAAGAAAACAATCCTTTTTAAATTTCTTCACAACCACTATTGACAGTCACACCAAGTTGAGTTCCTTTTTTACAAAACCAAGGATTTACCATCATTCCCGCTTAAATCTGGAAAAACAAATACTGTGACTGAATTCTCAGAGGGAAGTGTTTACCGCATACTGTGTTGTCATCATGGATAAATATTTATCAGCTGTCTGCTATATGTGGGAGATTCACCTAGGTGCTGAGTATTAGACTGAAATGTACATACATGCATTATTAAATCTCTGCAGAGCAGCAGAAGTGAAGCCTCATGGATGGATAATAATGCCAAACTTCTCCGTAGTCTTATAAGGATTCAGAAATGATATTAAAAACTTTGTATAAATTATCCAAAAGCCATTACCCCAGCATTTTCTTTCTTTGATCAAGGACAAATGAAAGCTTAGTGGTTAAAAAAATGCAATGCCCTAGAATAACTATAGGCAGGAAGTTTTTATGTCCTTCTTATGCATCATGGTATTCCATATAAAGAGCAGATACATTGATAGCAGCCTCTTCCCACCACTAAATTCCCTCCCAGCCTAAACCTTGCAGTACTTCAGAAAAAACACTGAACTAAAGACCCTGTCTACATATGGATGAAATTAAGCACAAATTGCAATGCTTTTTTACTAAACTTTCCAGGAATGTTGAAAATAGGCTCCAGGATATCCATACACTTCTTTCATTTTGAAGTGGTGCCTGAAAAAAATGTATTCTATATGCTTAAATTTTCATAATCATCATTCATTTTGCAACAGAAGCCAAATTCAATGGAATTGGAAACAGACAGGACCTCCAGGGCTCGGATTTCTAATCCCAGCTCATTACCCAATTGCTATATGACCTTGGGCAATGCACTTAACCTTTCAGAGCTTCAATTTTCTTACTTGTCCTATGTGGGTAATATTGCCTAGCCAATTCACAGGACAGCTGTTAGGAATGCCTAATTAAATGGGATTTAAAGCATCTTGTAAAAAAAAAAAAAAAAGAACTTAAAATTCCTTATATGCAAGCCCTTTAAATAGACTCTATGCTACAAACATAACATGTTTATATCTACATAAATATCCAGGATAAGAATTACAAACATTTCCTCTCCATAGTAGATATTGTATGCTTACAAAAGTCTCCACAACAGTTCTAAATTTCCAGGGTTTCTCTCCAATTCTAATTCCTATCCTCAACCTCTGCTGCCCTCAAACATCTCCCATTTAGAGAATTAATCTTATCCAATGGTGGATAAGATCTTTGAATCTGGGCCCTCTTCTCACTCTCTACACTTCACAAGGGAAATCACCCACACCTGATCTGTCTCCTCAACCCATGTGGTTCTCAATCCTGGCAGTATATCAGAATGGCAAGGAACACTTTTGTAAACTCCTAATGTCCCCTAACACAAACCAATTTATTCAGAATTTCTTGTGGATAAGGCCCAAACACTAGTATGTTTTTAAAAATCCTCAGGGCAAGAGATCCACTGATGTAGCATAATTAAAGCAGAGCCTCTTATTCACCCAATACGTAAAACAGGAAAAAGACCATGCAGTATGCTTAACCAAGCCACAGAAAACAAATGAGTACTAGCTGAATTATTACCACTCTCAACACATTTAAATAATGCCACTTGCCCTCCAGCTAAGTACATCATAATGGGTATAATTGGAAATGTGTACTATAAAGGAGGGTCAACACTGCAATTTAGAATGATGAGTTGCACATGCATTTTCTTCTTGCCAACATGTGCTGATATGACAGGGATGTACTTTGTTCCCTATCCTGACCCCCTTTCATTTCAGCAGACGCTGTGTGTCCTGACTGCCTGTTATAAGGCTTGCTAACGAGTTGTGTTCAATTAGCATTAAGATTGAAACCCCATGTTAGTCCATTTACAGACATGTTTGGGGTGAACAAATGTCAAGATGCAGTCATCATTACTGGCATGAGAACTAACAATATATTCTCTCTCTCTCTCTCTCTCTCTCTCTCTCTCTCTCTCTCTCTCACACACACACACACACACACACACACACACACACACACAAAACCCTCTTCAAAATAATCCATGTTGCCCTACTCCATTAGTACTATAAAGTCCTTGCGGGCATTAAACAATGCTCCTCAAACCTAGTATCCTGCAGATAGCTGGAGGACATAGGGCTTCACCTTCCATGTCATAGCAGAATGAAGACACACTTAAACACAGCTAGCAGCCGTGGGTCATCAGACCCTGTGTTCTCATAGAAGAGTGACATGTATCACTTGGCAATCGGCTGTGTTACTTAGAGTCTTCTATGTTCTATATCTACCAGTAGTCACTGTGGCTTAACCACATGAATCCTTGTTTGTAAAAATTCCTTTTAGATGACCCTTCAAAGATGTGTACACATATAAATGCTGGTTTACCCTAATGTAAGGTATAAGAAATCACACAGAGAGTAGACATTAGTTGTGATATTGATGTTTTTGTTCTGGGGATAATAGTTGGACAGATTAGGGGACAATAAGTCTGAGAAAGAAAACCAAATAAAACTAAGTTTTTCATTTTTAAGCATAAATTTTAGCACAAGGCAGGCAAAGACTCTTACTGATTGTGTTTATGCAAAAAGTACATGTTATTTCCTGTCTTTCTGCCTTCAGTGTGTGTTCAGCCTCAATATAAAGCCACTAGATTTTGAAATTCCTTGTCAGGCTCAGAGTTGATGTAATAATATGACTTTTTAGAGTCAGTGAATACAGAATCGTGGATCTGCAAAATTGTGAAAATTAGTTATCTTCTGGTACCTCAAAGGGAAATAATAAGAATACCTCATTCTGAGGTTTTGAAGAATAATAATCAGGTTCAAGCTAAGCAATTCTGATATAAAAATCTGCAATCTGAATTGTTCCAAAATCCAAGATCTTTTTGAGGGCTGACATGCCATGGAAATTTTGTGCCATGAATCTTTGTTTCATGTAGAAAATCATTAAAAAGTTCATATAAAATTACCTTCAGAGCATGTGTATATAAGACATATGTAAGTTACAAATGAATTTCATGGTTAGATTCTTGTTCCTATCTCCAAGATATATCATCATGTATATATGTAAATACTCCAAAAAAATCACAAATCTGAAGCACTTCTGCTCTTAAGCATTTCAGATATAGCACACTCAGCCTATAAGAAGTGTGAAGAGGTGAGTACAGAGTCTGCCATCAAGAGAGTATGCAACAGTGTTAGTTGGGGGACAGATTTCTGGGGATTGCATTAAGCATATTTCCTCTCTCTGTGTCTGAAAAACCCCTAAGTTCTCCTGGAGACTAAGAAGAGGGTAACCTTCTTCAGTAAGTCCTTCCCAGCCCACCTCACAGGCAGCCTCTTGCCCTGATCCCACGTCTCCACCAAGCACCACTGGCATTCTCTGCCTCACTAACCCTCTCCAGGTCTTACTGTAATTCTGCCTAATAGGTACATCAAAGATAATTGGGGAAGAATCATTGAAAATCATGATTGAAGGAACATGGAGCCATTTACAACATATTTTTTTTTTTCTTGAGTGGGGAGATGAAGACATTACTTTCTTATAACATAGTAGACATGTCTCTGACACAGGACAACTAGAATGCTGAAATTTATGTGGAATACAATTTAAAATTTATATCACTTTTATTTTGGAAATTTTATAGCTTATCAAATGAAGCTGCGTCCATGTCCCCCAGATTTAATAATCATTAATACATGGCCATACTTATTTCATCAACAACCCTACCCACTCACTCAGACCCAAATTAGTTCAAGAATATTCAGACATCATAGTATTTATATGCAAATATTTCAGAATAGAGTTTGAAAGGGTATAGGCTTTTTTGAACCACATCCACAGTGACACTACGGTGGTGTCTAGTTATATATATATTGAAACTAATTCTCCTAAAGTACTAATACCCAAGGGTAACTATACATTCCCACCCCCTTTACTTTTTGTTTCCCTTGTTGTTCTCTTTGAAATGTTGTTTAAATGCATGGTTATAAAAAAACAAGAAAGTAAAAAAAGCATTTCAGAGAACTGGTCCTTGGGGAAAATTTTTAGATCACTGGTGGTAAGAGCATGGGTTTTAATGGATGTGGTAAATCAGGAAACAGGAGACAAAGCCTGTGACCAGAGCACAAAACAGCCCCACACACGGGCAACATACACATAATACTGAACTTATTTGTATGTAAACTAGGGAAAAAACCCATATGTCTAACATAGAGAAAGAGAGGGGTTGCTCGTCCATCTTGGCCTTAAATCTAGGAAGAACAGAAGGACACCACCAAAGACTTTCAACAATGTCTCTACTTGTTGAATCAGAATTCACACTAGAAGAAAACCTAAGATAAAAACACTGCAGCTTCTCTGGACTGTTCTGGATGGAAAATATGAACTCTCCTAAGAAGAAACTGTTCTAGAAATTGAGAATAGAACAAAAGAAGAAAAGTATTTCTATTCTCAAGGACCTTACATTCTAGGGAATGTAAGAGGGAGAGGAAAAATGTAGAGGGAGAGGAAAAGAACAGAAAAAAGAAGTTCAAATTTAGTGTTTCATTTGGGAACTCAATGTTCTGCAATAAGAAAAACTGGCAGGGAATAATAGGGAATGCATGCCTGTACGTGTTGGGGAGGAGGGTGATAATTTTAAGCCTGAAAAGCTTCAATAAAAATGGAATATTTGAGTCAGAGCATGAAGGAGGTAGAGAGTCATCTATGTAATAGCTAAGGAAGGAGAATCCAAAGCAGAGCCAATGGCATAATGCAAATACCCAGAGTCTAATTCCAAGTAGAGCAAGGGCAGGCAGATCAGTAAGAAGGGTGAGGGGGATGAGAGAAAATGAGGTCAGTTTCTCCACTTGGAAGAAGAGATTGGAATCTTATCCAATACCTTGTATAGGAATTAATTAAAAACAGATGTAAACATTTCAAAGAAAAAGAATAATACCTTTAGGATTGAAAAAAAAAGTATCTTGAAACACAGAAATGAAAATTACTGTAAAAAACTGATAATAAATTCAGCTACCTTAAAATTAAGTTTTATTTTTATTAACTAGGGATTGAAACCAGGAATGATTTACCAGTATGCTACATTCCCAGATCTTTTAAAAAAAAATATTTTGATACAGGGTTTCACTAAAGTTGCTCAGGCTGGCATAGAACTTGTGATCTTCCTGCCTCAGCCTTACAAGTTGCTGGGATTGCAGGCATGCAACACCAGGTTTAAAAATTAAGCATTTCTGTGCACCAACTTTAGTCTGAAATGATAATTGTACCCAAAAATATTTACTATGGAAACTATAACCTTCAATAAAACAATTCAAGCACTTCATACACTAGAAAGTGCTTTACATGAATCAAATTGATCCTTGTAACAATCCTAAAACACAGTTTTTTCTTGTCAATCCCATTTTGCAGATAAGAAAATGGAAGCATGGAGAGGTTCTATACCTTGTGCAAGGTTCCAGTAAGTGGTTCAGAGCATTTGAAACCCAAGAAGTCTGGGTCCAGAATGTGTGCTGTGATCTACTCTGCTTTGCTGCCTGTCTCAAAATTATACCTCTTTGAAGTCCTATTTCCTCCAGCCCTTGGATGTTGTCAGCTGAGCACAAAAAATGCAAGCCATTAAAAATACCTGGGTAAGGGGTCAGTCACTCACGTGACAACTCTTTCTAGGAATCAAAATTTAAAGCTCATAATGATCTCAGCTGCTAAAAAGCCAATAAGAATTGGGGCCAGCATCTTGGGCACATGACCTATGCGGATTCTTGGATGGTTTCATGCTCTGTGACAGACTTTTGAAATTTTCAACAATATTTGAACAAGGGACTCCCGATTTTCATTATGCATGACACCCTAAAAATTATTACTTTTCCTGATAAGAACAGAAGGGATGTGGAAAAATACTGAGATCCCATAGGTATTCGAGACCATTTTACTTCTTGGAAGCACATACTGAGGAGAAGTAGCTAAGAAAAGTTTGCTTCTTGGGAGTTCTGACTGCTGCTTTTTCTTGTTCCTCTCTTAGCATTTAAATTTCTTGATCAGGAAAGTGTCCATGTAATCACCAGTTATGTGAACTCCCCAGAATGGGTGAAAAACTCATTGTGCTCCAGATCATTAAGGCACACTATTAAACAATGTTGAATTGTGGCCATTTATATGCCTACATATGATTCACTTTTCTATTCAAGAAAATACACTCCTATTTCTTGCTCGGGTAATTGAATGGTCATCTAATTCTCCTGCTACTTTCCAATGCTGTCTCACCTCATTAATTTCTGTACTATGTTTTAAAAAACACAGATGTGACTTTATCACACCTATGTTCAATTTTAAACGGTTCCATCAAAATTTCAGATGATGTCCAAACTCCTCAGAATGAATTGAAACTTTTCATGAGCTGGCTCCCACATATCTTTCAAACCCTGTTTCCCATTACTCCCCCATATGGATCATGCATCCCAAGCATCCTGAGCTGTCTGTAATCCATTCATTTACACTGTAGTTTCCAAACACTCACCTACTGCACACACATCCCCTTTGCTAATTTCTACCTCAACGTTTCTACCCCATGTTTGCCTGGTGATTCCTGATCTGCCAGATCTCAACTTCTCTGTAATATCTTCCCATCACTTTGCTAGAGCAAGGTCTGATCATTCTGCCTCCAGAATTCCCTGTGTTCCTCCCAGTTACAGCAAACACGTATTTACATTCCTAAAGCATTTATTTTAAAAACTCTTGATTAAAGTAACCTCATTTCAGCCTTATTAATATAATTAGTAACTGGCATAAAACTTGATATACAGTAAGTTCTGAAAAAGGGCTTGCTTGATGAATTAATGATATATTCATATGTTAATATTCATTGAATAAAGATTTAGGTATTGACTGTGGCAGCCACAATTCAAAATGTCTCAAGAATAATAAGAAACAGGCAGGAAAGGGAAAGTACTGGGAAATGAGATTGATCAAATCATGTGCATGTATGAATACGGTATAATCAATCCCACTATTATGTATAATTATAATGCGCCAATAAAAAAGAATATAATACAGAACTTACATTCTATTCAGAATAATGGCAAGTGCCATGAAGAAAAGAATATAGATGCTCTTCAATTTATGGTGGGATTATGTCCTGATAAACCTATATTAAATTGAAGATATCTAAGTCAATTTGTATTTGACACCCTTAACCTATGGAAAGGCATAGTTAGCAACATGATACACTGTACCATGTCAGTTGTTTACCCTCAGGACCATGTGGCTGATGGGGAGATGGGGCTCACCATCTTTGCCCAGTGTTGTGAGAGATTATCAAACTATATATCACTATCCCAGGAAAAGATCAAAATTCAAAATGGCACGAAGTGCCACTTCTACTGAACGTCTATCACTTTTACACCATTTTAAAGTAAAAAACCTAGATGCCCTTCAGTAGACGAATGGATAAAAAAAAATGTGGCATTTATACACAATGGAGTATTACTCTGCATTAAAAAATGACAAAATCATAGAATTTGCAGGGAAATGGATGGCATTAGAGCAGATTATGCTAAGTGAAGCTAGCCAATCCCTAAAAAACAAATGCCAAATGTCTTCTTTGATATAAGGAGAGTAACTAAGAACAGAGTAGGGAAGAAGAGCATGAGAAGAAGATTAACATTAAACAGGGATGAGAGGTGGGAGGGAAAGGGAGAGAGAAGGGAAATTGCATGGAAATGGAAGGAGACCCTCAGGGTTATACAAAATTACATACAAGAGGAAGTGAGGGGAAAGGGAAAAAAAAACAAGGGGGAGAAATGAATTACAGTAGATGGGGTAGAAAGAGAAGAGGGGAGGGGAGGGGAGGGGAGGGGGGATAGTAGAGGATATGAAAGGCAGCAGAATACAACAGACACTAGTATGGCAACATGTAAATCAGTGGATGTGTAACCGATGTGATTCTGCCATATGTATACGGGGTGAAAATGGGAGTTCATAACCCACTTGAATCAAAATGTGAAATATGATATATCAAGAACTATGTAATGTTTTGAACAACCAACAATAAAAATTATTAAAAAAATTAAAGTAAAAAAAAAAGTCAAATTGAATGATTTTAAGTCAGGGACCATTTGTATAAAGTAATGATGAAGAAAAGAGAGCACAGGGGAAAGAGACCTTTTAAGTAAGGTAGTCAGGAAAAGGCTCTTTGAGGTGGTGGTATTTGAACTGAAACAAAGTCTAGATCAAAGTCATCTATGAATAGTACTGGGAGAAGAGTTTTCCAGGGGAGGGAGTACAAGAAGCAGCATAAACCAGATGGAACAACTTGATCAGAAAGAAGATCGACACAGCTAGAGGGAAGAGCAGGCAGTGGCAGAGGGCAGGGTGTGGGTTCACAGCTTCACAGCACCAGACAGTGAGGGTGGAGCCCTCTTGTCCCTGGATTCTCTCCACCTCTCTCACCTATGGCTCCTTTGGGAAGGCCGAGTGGCACCTGAATCATGATTTTGGAAGAAATAAATGGACCTATGGACTTGGATTTCTCTCTCCTCTTTCTTTGCTCAGAAGACACAGGTATTCTGCTCTGTTCACAATTGTGCTTGTTCAAGGAGACTTTCGTTGTCCAGTACATGGTATGACCAGGTAGGAAAGTCTAATTCTAGGGTTGAGAATCAGCTAAAATTGTGATGTTCGTCTGCTCTCTCAGTTGTTGTGGATTCAAGCAGAAAGAAAGATTGTGGGGAAAGACAGGACTCTTCAAAGTCCAAGATCATGTATGACCTTGTTGGTCATATATCAAGTTATTTCCTATACCATGGCAAGGGAATTCAAGATACCTTACTAAACTCCTAATATTATTCTGCTATAAAATGTGTTTTTCTCTCTTTACGTGCAGAGGTATACACTCACCTGTGCTGATGAAATTCATAATGTTTGTGATTTGAGCTTTAATACTCATAAAACCTATAACTTTTTTAGGAGACATAAAATACATCATGGAAGACGAAGGAGGGAATTATCATACTGATCAACTATTGCTAAAGTAGCCTCTTCACAGGGCATAAGAAAATCCTACTAAGAAGTTGGCTTACAGATATTACATTTTATATCTGTTACAAATAAGCCCACTAAGTCTTGGGGAGGGTAATTAAATTCAAAACACAGCTGAGAAGTAGCCACACCAGGAGTCCACCACAAATCTGTTAGATCTAAAAGGTCACAGTCAACTTCTTCCTACTACATGAAAGCAAATTAGAAAGATGCTCAAGACAGAATATAATTAAGTGCTAAACTGAACACAGTCAAATGTCAATTCAGTAGTCACTGGTCATTCAGCAATGGGAGAGGATATCATTGACTCAAGTTAGAAACACACTTCCAATAGGACTTGTCACCATGTTCACATCATCTTCATTTCCACTTTAGTTTCTATCCATAGGTGTCAAAGTAATTGGTGATAAGCATATTTTAGGTATCAGCAAATTAAATTTAAACTTGGAATATCTCAAGTGATAAGATAGTCTATCATTCCTAGCATACTCAGTTTTGAATATTTTATTCCTTATTATTGAAAACATATCATCAGATATTCTATATGAACCATCTGTATGCAGCAATTGAATTTAAAAAAAAACAAAAACTTTAAGATATTGGTAGAACATCCAGGAACAATCTTATTCATTTTGAGAATGAACTTAGTATCTTCTTGATTTGAGACCATCTATAAATTTTTCATTGTTCCTATAAAATCTGGAGTTTCAAATTGACAAATCAAGATCCCAATGTATACCTCTAACTCTAATCTTTGATACTGTACTACAAATTAAGCAGTTTATAAATCTACCATTGTATAGTGACTCCACTGAGTCAAAACTCTCCAGAAATTACACTCTAATTTAGAATCATATAAAAATGACCATAGCTGAGGAAATAAAAACAATTTATTAATTTTAATTGTACAAGATTATTTCATAAACTTAAGGTAAAACCCCAGCTAAATCAAACTCATTTATTACATGTTTTTATGGGATGTAGACTGAAAGTCTAAAAATAATCTTCTAATTAAAATAGGTACCTTGGTTTCTAAAAAGCAACTAATATACCTCTATAGACACATAGGATCATATTGCAGTGTACACACAAAGAAAATTCTAGAGATGTAAAAGTGAAACCAGCGTGAAGTAAAAGCAGTTTGAAAAGAAAAAAAAAATTGGATCTAAAGGAACACAAATTTTTGCCACAGTGCTAACAATAAATCATTTTGAATATCCATGTGTGCCACAGGATTTATTTATGGTAATGTAGCTTGGCTGTTGAGTAAAGAAAATTAATAGTGCTTTAAAAACAACTATTAGATGCAAACTAAGGAGGCATAACACTGGAATTCAAGTATAAGAACAAAACTCCATGTAACAAATTTGCATTTATTTATTTTGTTTGCTTTATTTATTTGCTTTGTTCAGTATGTTGGTTTATGTTATAATACAACACTGCTCATGATAAAGCATTGATAATAATCATATTTGAAGCATTTTGTTAAGAATTAAAGTACACTCAGACTGCATATTTTGTTTGTTTGTAGTAAAATACCTGACCCAGATCATGCTAACAGTGAGGGCTTTCTCCTCCCACTTTCCAGTCCACATGAAGGTATTATTTTTACTGCATTTATAGCCTCTGGAGGTACATTTTCCTCTTCTATATTTCTACCAAATTACAATATCTCTCTTCCCAAATTAAAACTGTGAAATACAAAGAGGGTGACTTCTGCATTAGAAGTAAATGGCTCTTTAGCCTATTGAGAACAGTGCCCAGAAGAGCTGGTGGGGCACAAGGAAGAGGATGGATTTCCTCCAATAAGCTGAGCTTGATTTTTTTTTTAAAGGCCTATAAACATTTATTAGAAACAGATGAATATTCATGACCCTCTCTGCTTAGCCCATTCCTGTAGAAATATCTATACAACTAGGAGGGAGCTCAGGATCTACTTCTCAACCAAAAAGCCTCTCTCTCCGTCTCTCCCTCCCTCTCCCTCTCTCCTTTTCTCCCTCTGTCCCTCTGTCTTTCTCATTTCATTTTATACTAGGGATTAAATCCAGGGTGCTTTACCAATGAGCTACACCTCCAGTCGTTTCTTTTGAGACAGTGTCTTGCTAAGTTGCCTGGGCTGGAGATCCTGCTGCTTCCCTGTGGTCACTGGGACTACAAATAGGTATTACCATGCCTGGCTCCCGAAAGTGTTCTTTCTTTCTTTTTTTGTTCTAATTAGTTATACATGACAGTAAGATGCATTTTGACACATCATATATAAATGGAGTATAACATTTTATGCCACCCTACATCCCTGACCACCTAAGGCCCTCACCTGGGGAATGCTCCTGCATTGGTGTCTGTTGGCTTTGGGCCCCACTGTCTCCTTTCCCTTTCAGATAGGTCTCTACCTGAGGGGCTTCTCCAGCAGGCTGATAGCCATTAAAGGACCAAGCACAAAAATATAAACTAGAACACCAGATTTTCTTTCATGGTAAATAAAGTCTGAAGGGAAGGTTCTGCTGATATTGAGTGCTTGAGTTAAGTTGTGTAGAGGAAGACTGCGTAGCCATTCTAGGGCCATTTTCCTGCTGTTTGAAACTGTAGAGCATCACAGACCAGTGGAAGCACACAAACACAGAGAGCTGAGGATAGAAGCCTGAGTTTCTGCTTGTATATCCAGTTTCTATAATGCCCAGAGGGATTTTGTTTTCTTATTTTTAGATATTTGTAAGATTTCCTCCTATAACTTTTCAACAAGTCCCTTTTTGCCCAATGTGACTGAAAGTTCTTTGATTCTTAAAAACCCAAATATAGACTTATTACAATAATTATAGTAAGTGCTCATCATGTATTCCTTAAAATATATCTATTGTTAAATGTTAAACTCAAATGTTTCTCCAACACAGTGATTTTCAAACTTTCATGAGTCTTAGAATCAATAGGAAAGTTTGTTTAACAATGAAGATTTGTGGGTTCTAGTTCTGACTGACTTCAAAATCAGAATTTATTGTTCTAGTAGCCAGCATCCCATGTAGATCTAGCTGAATTTTCATGGACCACACTTACAGAAACCTGTTCCAGTGATTTTTGTTTTACCCTTGGGTCAGTAAAGCCTACGGAAAGATTGCCCATGACCATAACTTTGCATTATAATCTTGTAGCCTTGAATTTTTATCACAACATCCATAAAACTTTGTATTAAATTTTCTTTAGCCATACTGTGGACAATGGTGATCTCTACCTCAGTTGGCAACCTGTTAAAATGTGAAATTCAATGAAATTCAATTCAGTAGGCTTTGCTTCCATGAGCTAGCCCTACAAGTTCCCTATAAATAATAAGATAATGGACAAATGAACAAAAAATAAATAAATAAAAATAATTGAATTGTTTTCCTTTTAACTGTGTTTTCCAGGAAAATAGTCACAAATCAGTTAAGTCTCCTATATTTGTGCATCATGACACTTATTCCTGCAAAGTATTATCAGAGAAACTTAGTCATAAAGGTAGACCAAATTCTATTTCAGTAGTTTATTAGGGTTGTTTCCTACTGACATCTCTTTATTTATCATAGATTTACTGAGTCCCATTTTGAATAAGTTTACTACTAAGGAAGTTTGGGGAATAAAACCTGAAAAGGGCAAGATTTCAGATCTCAAGGAGATTATTCTTCACAGGAGTATGAAACACCTTTCCCAACAGCTAGAATGTAAGCGATTCAGACAGATTACAAAACTTAAAAGGGAAAGTGATTATTTTTAGAAGAAGCATCAAGACAAGTTCTATGGAGGAGACAAGAGCGTACACCTTGGTAACATTTGGGCAAGCAGGAGAGATGATGAAAAAGATATTCAGAACAAAGAGGAAATCAGGTTTTCCTTATCATCTTCTGCCATAACCCTCTAATCTTCTGCATAGCACACACCACATGTTCATTTAGGGAGTTATATATTCAATGCCTCTATCTTCCCTCACTCAATCGAACTTTCCATAATGCAGGAACTGTATCTTTTACTCCCCACTCTATGAATATATATGGAACACCTGGAACCCAGGTGCATGGTACCTGGAACCCACTGATGGTTCAGCAAATGATTAGGAGTTTAGGATTGCACATGGTTTGACATTCCTTAGCTTTGCAATCACGGGCTTTATCTTTAAGCCTCTACTTCCTCATGTGTAAAATGGGGTAGTAATAGTTCTTTCTATATAAAGTAAAGGTAAGAATTAAATAGTGTACTACTCTTTTAACAATTTTGAAATATACAATATATTATTTTTAACTAGATTTAGGTGAGATAATCAATATGCTAATTAGCTTGATTTAAACATTCCATAACTTATACATCTATCAAAACATTACATTGTACTCTGTAAATATATTAATTCTTATTTGTTCATGAAAATATAATAAAATATAAAAGTAAGTAAAATGAAAATAAAGATAATATTAATAAAGTTCAGCTATTACAAATTTGATAAGAAAAGGCAGTGAGGTAAAGTAAAATCTGTTGTTTCATGGTACCAAATTTTAGTGGTAAAAGTTGAATTTTCTATAAAAAAGTCTTCTCTTATATAAGCATTTAGAGACACCAGGCAAGACAATGTAGCAAGTTTGAACACTGGGTTTCTTGACTTTGCTCCTTTTGAACTCTGTGTTCACAATGCTCACCTTGAGGAGTCATTTGTCTTAGCTACAGAGTAGGACTAACAAAATAGCCTTTCCTTTGTCATCCCCCAGTCCAGACTGTCTATGAAATGGTGTGTGTGATTTGTAAGATGCAAAGTCTGCATCACAGGTACCAGACTTCAAATTCTTGATGTGCTAACAGACAGGCAAGCTAAGATTGTGCCTCTCAATGTAGGAAATGACTGGTCATGGGAGCAAAACAGGCTTCAGTGCTGAGAGCCATAGCCAAGTAGGAATGACGCATGGCATTTTTGGTTGAAAGGTGAGGCCAGCAAGCCATTGAGATGATAATGATTATGTTAAGATGTGCATTCAATTGGAGATTAGACCCCTGCTGTCCGCCTGGGCCTGCTACTTTGGAGCTCTCATGGGACTCCCAGAGAGTTCCCATTGGTTGGGGAAGTGCGGTAGGAGGGGGAGTTTTGGAAATAAAGTTTGTTCCTGCTTGAGTGGCTCCTGATTTTGTGCCCAGCCAGACTGCGGCACTTCAGAATCAAGGAAACCTGGACTCTCAACCTGCTCTGATGAGAAGATGCTGAGTAACCTCAGAACAGTTATTTCATCTTTCTGAGCTTGCAGTTTCTCATCTGTTAGTCATATAAGCTCAGGTTTATCTCCTTGGGCCACTGTAGGAGGTAAAGAAAAATCCAGTTGATAATTCTGTGCACTCCAGATGTTTATAAACATACATCAAACTCTGATCCAGAAGCAAGACAAGGGGAATGGGTAGGAGGAAGGAGTTTGAACTGAGAATGCTTCCACTATCAGGTATTACTGGGTTTATCTGAGGAAGTATAAGCCACACCAACTAAGAGTTCTGAGCTCTGAGTAGCAGTTCTTGTTCTAACCCAATGTTCGTACTTGTCAGAATATGATAGTCCTGGACTCTGAGCAAATCTTCTTAAAAACATTTTTTTTCCCAAATGATGATATGTTATACCATGTTTTAAAAGAGACAATTAGAAATGTCATAATTTAAGGAAAAAATAAAAGGGAGGACAAAAAGAAAAAGAAATTTTAATCAAGAGCATTTTATCACCCCTCTATGAATTGAGAGAAGGCATCTTTTATGAATTTTATCTGCAGAACTCCACAGTTTGGCAGAAGTGTGATTGAGAACTGTAATCTCTACAGGTTCAAGTGTTTGTCATTCCTCCTCCTAAATTATCAGGAATATTTATTGAGTACTAGGACCACATAGGGATCTATGAGCTTTAAATTACAGACTAAAAAGAGCAATGCACACCCAGTGGCACAATAAAGACAAAGGTGTCTGTACTCTTGTATCAGGACTAAGTGTGAAGACATATATAAGCTATATATCAATAAGATTTATAGCTTATAAATTATACTATATTATATTTAATATATTAATTAATTTCTCAAAAAAATTTTTGAAAAAGAAACCATTATCCAGAATTTACAGAGGAAGTAACAGATTTAATTGTAGATTTAGTTTAGATTGTAGCCACTTTACCAAGGAAGAAAAGGTGTTGGATTATCTCCAACATTATTTTGGGGCCAGTGTTCCAAGTTCAATGTCTTAATAACACAAACAACAGATTCTTTATTATTTGTGAATAAATTAGCATTCCATTGTCTACTTCCAAGGTGGACAAAAGTAGGCCCAGAGAAATGAGAGAAGATCACAAGTACTTAAAAGAGGCAAGTAAAGTGTCAAGATTCCTACATGTGGTGGGCCTAGTACTATAGGAGAGCCACACAATACTAATTTCCATCATTATTCAATGATAATAATGACAATACATGTCTATGTACCTGGCATAGTTCCACCTGTTCTTCTTATAACAGCTGTATGAAGTAAGCAGTGATATTTTCTCACTTTGGGAATTGAAATTATAACAGCATGTATCAAGTGATTTGCATGGCAAAGATGGAACTTGAACTTAGGATTCTAACTTAAGAATCCATCTCTCAGGGCTGGGGTTGTGGCTCAGTGGTAGAGCACTTGCCTAGCATGTTCAAGGTCCTGGCTTTGATCCTCAGCACAACATTAAAAAAAATAAAAATAAAAATCCATGCTCTTAACCATTAAGATAAGTGTTTTTTGGTTTTTTTTAAAGTGTGTGTGTATACACACACACACACACACACACATATCACTGACTGTCTTTGATACTGGAGCCTCAAGGCCTAACTCCGAGAGGACTGACAGGGGAAGAAATGGATACCACCAAAGGAGGTTTCCTACAGTGCTGCTGGCCTTCCTGTTACCATGACACTCCTGTGGAGCTCACCCCTAGAGATGAGAGTTAAAAGAGCCCTATCATCCTCTAATTATTGAGACTGAGTAATAATTAACTATTAGCTCCATGGTTTCTAGGAATTTATAGAAAGATCTATTTTGAATATGTTTCACTTTATTTTCTAGTCTATTAACTTTATCTCTTCTACATTCTTCCTTTCCATAAAGTAGAGAACAACACATTTGGGAATTATTTCAATTAGTCCTCTGGGGGTACAGGGTAAAAACCAGTAATATAGACAAAATAAGAATGCCCATGCTTTGATAATTGTTTTGTACAATCGTCACTGCACAGAGGACATAATAATTTTCAATACATTTAGCCAGGCACCATGGCACATGTCTGCAATCCCAGTGGCTTGGGAGGCTGAGAAAGGAGGATTGTGATATCAAAGCCAGCTTCAGCAACAGCGAGGCGCTGAGCAACTCAGTGAGACCCTGTCTCTAAATAAAATACAAAATAGGGCTGGAGATGTGGCTCAGGGGTTGAGTGTCCTTGAGTTCAATCCCCAGGACCCACCCTCTCAAAATTATCAATACTTTTTATTTAACATTGTATTAATTTATGTATACATTTGAAATTTCATGTAGTAATTAAATGTATAAACTGGGCCTCTTGAGAGATAGCCTGATAAGAATCTTAGAAAACACTATTGATTTGAGACTTTAAAAGATTAAAAGCAAAAATGAGGAAGTATGATAGTGATGAGAGCAGTGGCTATGATAATTACTTTGTGACACTGCCCAAGCGTACAGTTAGTAGTGATCTCCTATATAAGGTTAAAATGTACATTAAGCCATATTTCCTTTCTAAGTAGTGATCTAAGGGCCAAAAGAGTGCCCTATCCTCCACCAATGAAGTCACCTATAAAGAGGTGTTTTGGGTTTTTTTTTGCATGCATATTTACTGAGATCTTTACTAAAACTCTAACTACATTTGTTTTACAGAAATGGACAAACTGGTCCTAAAATTCATATGCAATTGCAAGAAACTATGAATGATCAAGGACAAATAATTTGGAGAACTGATACTTCTATGTGTTAAAGCTTACAATGCTATGGTAATCAAATGTGTGATAATAACATAAAGGTAAAGATCAAAGACACAGAATTGAGAATCAAAGACATAAATCCATATATTTGTCATATATTGCTTTCCATACAGTTGCTGTGATCAATAAAGTGAAATATGCAGATGTCCTTTCAATCTGAAGAGATTCAGCCTGAGGTGGGCAGGGATGCTTCTCAGACATCTGTGCATTGGGGGCAAAAAAAACAAAACAAAACAAAAAACTCCATGGGGCTGAGAAACACTGCAATTTGCAAGCTGTTGCTATTGTTAAGGAAAGGACATTGGATCCTTCAGGCAGCCATTTGCTTTATGGGCTGAAGAAAGAATAGGAGAAAATAGCAAGAAAAATACCAAGACATTGTTCTTAATCATTTAGTTAATTTATTACAGGGACTTTGAAATTGGGCCACAACAGAGTTTGAGCTTGATGGACCTTTGGTTTGCTTAGAAGAATAGGGGACTCTCACTAATCCTTTAAGGAGAAACTCAGATAAGGAAGAATAAAAGAAAAGCAGCATGGTTGGCTACAAGCCACAGATTATTCAAGGCTTGAAAATCCCTTTAAGTCTCAAGGATTTAGCTCCTAAACCAAGTCAGGACAAAATAAAACCCGACACAGCTCCTCCATGGCTAAGACACAAATCAGTGCTGACACACCTGGCCCTCTGGAACTACCTTGGCTCTCCAAGAAGTTTAGCATGGATTTGGTCTGAGTCATATAATCAAGTGATTTCCCAGTCACACCATGGACCTACTAAATCAGAGCAGCTGAGAGTAGGATCCAGGCATCAGTATTTTTTAGAGATTTGCCAGGTGATTTTATCATACAGCCAAGTTTGAGGACCATGAATGTAACCTCTTTTCAACTTTGATGACCCACCCTAAAACCAAAGCTGTAAAAAAGTTACTCTGTCCTCATTAGTTGAGGTTACAACTTACTCAGGGTCCTCCTTCTCCTAGGACACCTTTTCTCATTTCTCAGAGTCAAACTATTTTTCTCCACCCCACCATGACCTCACCTGTGTCCTTACTGACGGGTGTGTCCCAGATTCATGCTTCTCATTTTACAACTTTGACAGTGACATTTCCTTGCTTAGAAATTTCTAATGAACACCACTCCACCTAGAGCTTTATACCCAAAGAAATCACAGGGGAGTTTATATAAGGGCACATTTCCAGGCCCATCTGGGTCTACTGAATTAGAATCTGCATTTATTCAAATCCTCAAGGGATGTGTATGCACATGTAAGTTTGAGTAATACTGTTTTAGAGCACCAGTCTCCAAAGTATCCTGGAAGAAAATGCTCAAGGATAGAAAACCCACTGCTATATTCAAATTTTCTATCTTCTTACAGGACATCTGTACACTTTAAACATATCTATTAATTGACAACTATATACCCATACTGTGCTGGGTTTAAAGGATCAAGTGGTGAAGACACCAAAAGTGGACCCTACATTCCATTCGTGGATTTACAATCCAGCAGGGATTAACAGGGAAAGATAAGTATGGTGAGCTCAGGAAGGGAATGTGTAGGATGCTGTGAGATGATTTACTTAGGTCGACAGGGAAGAGCCAGGGTTATCTGGGAGATGAAAGCAATATTCCTGGGGAAAGGCAGGATGGAGTGGATGCACTTGTTGAGGGCCCAGGAAGACAGCTGAGTAGCTTTCCAGCCTCACACACAGCAGGTGCAAGGGCTCCAAACACCTATAGAAACACCTGCCTCATGCCTACTCTGTGCCAGGCAGAGGTCTCAATGCTTTCCTTGTAGGCAGGTATGATTAGTGACCCCATTTTACAAATAAGTAAACTGAGGCAGAGAGCAAGCAAAGTTCTGTGACAGAGAAAACCTGGGAATCCAACTCTAGCCATCTGCCTCCAACCTACAGCCTTTTGACCTGGGAAAAACAAGACATATTCAAGAAGCTAAAGAAAGGGACTTAGGCCCTGAGGTAGAGCATGTTCTTAGAGCTGTGAGCATTTTTCTTTAGAATGGAGGTGGTGAAATCACCACTCAGAGGCTTTGCTTTCTTACAACTGCAGATTCTGGCACTGATCCCACAGTTATTGGCAGAGAATTTCTAAACAAAGACCTGCTAATCTGCATTTTAACAGTGTTTGCAGGTGATTCAGAAGCACTGATGTTTGAGAACCATTGATTTAGATGTACCATTTCCTGCAAAATTCCTCCCTTCTCATGGCATCCTCTAATTAACTCATGGTTATTTAATAATATCTCAGTCCCAAGGTATGAACTAAACATGAGGGTAAATAAGAATGAAGTGGAAAAATGGAAGAAATCTGAAAATTGAATCTTTACTCTTCTAGTCCCTGGCTGCCAAGCTGTGTAAAGAGTTACCTAGGCTTGAAAGTTGGGAAGCAAAAGGAGATGCCACAGAGACTTAGAACTATTTTCATTCCAATGCCAGTCCTTAGACTAATTGAAACTTCAAAAATTGGAGTGAAATTTAAAGTTGCTTCAATATACAAACCATATATATATATATATATATATATATATATATATATATATATATATATATAATTTTTAATGTATAGTTATTTGTATACTATATATTTACATGTAGATATGTATGTGTGTGTGTGTGTATGAGTGTGTATGTATATATAAAGAAAAAAAAAAGATCTTAGAAGATAGAAAGACTTCCCATGTTCTTGGATAGGAAGAATCAATATTGTCAAAATGGCCATATCACCCACAAGCAATATACACATCCAATGCAATTCATATATATATATATATAGTGTGTGTGTATATATTAAATAAGAAACAGCTTTGACAAAAACTTTACATGCCTATGATTCCTCCACTCTCAGTTATAGTTAGAAGACTCTCAGGCAGCATAAAAAATTTTCTTGAATGTTGAATACATGGAATAGCAGTGGCAGAAGTAATCTCTAATCGCCAGGGTGCATTGGCTCAACAAAATTAATTGTCCCACCTAAGAATGCATCAGGGGACTTTGATAGCCCCAACACCAAGTTTAAGCTGTCAGTAGGATATTGTTTTTAATTTAGTCTTTTCCTTTCTTATAACCATGTAGCCTAGGAATTATGCTAATCTTCCACAAGTAAGAAACTAAGGGAAAAAAAAAAGCTGACCCTCAATAAAACTCCAATATCATAAATTATATAATTCCTCTGCATTTTTCCAATATTTATCTTTAAGTGCCTGAAATATTTTGGGGAACATTACCATTAAAATTCCCAAAGTTGGCTTCCTAAATGCTGCCTTTTGAATGGATCAGGTTAGAGATGGTGGCTTTTCTATATCACTCTGTCTGGAAATGACACTTCCCTGGCTGTTCAACAAAACCTGTTCAATCAGTTCACACACTTTGGATCTTCATTCCAAAAAAAAAAAAAATGGGAGAGTTTCTGGAAGAGATTGTTATTTTCACTCCTCAAATGATCAGAAATCAATAGTTTTCCTATAGTCCAATAGTAATTTAGCCAAATAAGAAATCAGGAAAACCATCCCATTCGCAATAACCTAATAAACCTTAAAAAGAAAAAAAAAAACTGTAGTATTAATCTAACCAAGAGGCAAAAGAGCTCTAAAATGAAAATTATAGAATACTAAAAAAAAAAAAAAATCTTAGAATATAGAAAGACTTGCCATGTTCTTAGACAGGAAGAATCAATATTGTCAAAATGGCCATACCACCCACAAGCAATATACACATCCAATGCAATTCCCATTGAAATACCAATGATGATCTTAACAGAATTAGAAAAAAAAAAATCTTAAATTTATTTGGAAGAATAAGAGACCAGAATAGCCAAAACAATACTAAAAAAATGCAAGAGGTATCATAATATTTGGACTTGCATTATCCTGTAACACTTTTGTAACAAAAACACTATTGGCATCAAAATAGACACAAAGTCCAATGACCAATGGAACAGAATAAAATACACAGCTACAAACCCACTTAAATATAGCTGTCTAATATTTGACAAAGGCACCAAAAATATATTTTGGCAAAAAGACTTTTTAACAAATGGTACTGGGACAACTGGGTAGCTATATGTAGAAAAATGACACTAGCACCCTATCTCTCACCCTGCACAAAACTCAAATTGAAACAGATCAAAGACTTAGGAATTAGACTGGGGACCTAGTAACTGCTAGAAGAAAAAAATAGGGTCAATACACATCATGCAGGTGCTGGCACAAACTTCCTTAACAAGACCCTCCCCCTGAAAAAAAACCCAAACCAACAAGCAATAAGTGGGATGCCATAAAACTGAAAATCTTCAGCAAAGCAAAGGAAACAAGAGTGTGAAGAGAGAGCCTACAGAGTGGGAGAAAATCGTGACCAACTACTTCTCTGATAGGAAATTAACATCAGAATGTACAAAGAACTTAAAAAAACTTATCACCAAAATAAAAATAACCCAATCAATATATGGGGAAAAGAACTAAACAGAAATTTTTCAAGAAATGTAACTAGTCAACCAATATATGGAAAAAAAGTTCAATATTTCTAGCAATCCAAGAAATACAAATCAAGTAAGATTCCATCTCATTCCAGTAAGAATGACAATGATAAAAAAATATGAACAATAATGAATGCTGGCAAGGTTGTAGGGAAAAGTGTTCCATTGTTGGTGGGACTGTAGCCTAGTACAACCACTCTCGAAAGCAGTATGGAGATTCCTCAACAATACAGGGATGGAACCAGCATATGACCCAGCCATTATGCTCCTTGGTGTTTTCCCAAAAGATCTAAAATTGGCACACTACAGTGATACAGGCACCTCAATGTTATAGCAGTAAAATTCACAATAGCTACATAATGGAATCAACCCAGATGCCAGTCAATAGAAGAATGGATTAAGAAATTGTGATTGATGTATACATATGCATGTGTGTGTGTGTGTGTGTGTGTGTATGGAGTTCTAATTTAACTGTAAAAATGAATTAAATTATGGCATTTGCTGGTAAATGGGCGGAAATGGAGAATATCATGCTAAGTGCAATAAGTCAGAAACTCAAAGGTCAAAGGCTTTCTCTCATATGTGAAAGAAAGCTAGAGTAAAATAAACAAAATGGGGAGAGAAGGATAGGATAACATAAGTGAAGGTCAGCAATGTAGAAGAAGGAGATCAAGAGGCAGAGCAGAGGGATAGGTAAGGGTGACAATGCAGAATGAATTCTTAAAAAGTAATGTTATGTGAAGACATAAATATATCACGGGGAACTTCACCTTTATGCAGATGGATAAAGGACCAAATATAAATTAATAGATGAGCAAAAGGAAGTCTGCTAGGTAGAGGAAGGAGAATGGGAAAGAGAGAGAGAGTATGAGAGTTTAATGGATAGATCATGAACTGAAATTGAATTCCATGCATGTATGCATTTGTCAGGATGAACCCAACTGCTAACAAATAAAACTCTTATTAAAGAAAAGATCATAAACACAATAAACTGTGGTTTCAAAGTTCCTCTTCACTTAATACACACATTTTAACATATATTTATATCTATACATATATATTTGTGTGTTTATAGAAAGAAATAGTGTATGTGTACGTATGTACATATGTGTGAGTGTGTGTGTGTATATATATATATATAGTATTTATGTGTGTTGCTTAGAACCCAGGGCCCCTCACAGATGCTAGGCAAGTGTTCTATCACTGAGCTACATCCTCAAATTCACATTAATATATTTATTTCTGATTCTGTTGGTAAGCAAAGTTCATTGGATGCTTCTTCATTATTTCTGGGGCAAAGTAATAAGAAGATGAATGGCAGAAATAAAAAAACTTTGTGCAGGTACCCCACCATTGAGATACAAGACACAAATAATGACAGTCTTCAAGAGCTGTCACTATCCTTTTGCCAAATACTTACAGGTAGTCTGAAGGGCCATTATATCTGTGCTGATGTTGGTCATATTTTAATGTCGCTCTCATGAATTGACACAATAGATGTACGAATAGAAAAACATTTGGGAGATTCTAGAGGCACAGGGCTGAGATTTTCTAAGAAAAAGTGCTAATGCTTTAAATCTCTGACAGGTTCTCCCTGTGTATTTCCCTATTTCTTCTGGCAGCAGCTGCACAGCAAGAGTGTAAAAGCCATGCCTGCTTGAGAGCACCTGAGCACTAAGGAAAGGCCAGATACCAGTGGAGGAGATCCACTTAATTCACTCAGCACTAGCATTAATATTCTTTCTTGGATTTGCCTTTTCATGCTGTGGCAATGGGTAAAAGCCCGTGAACAAAGGCCATGGGTATGAGACTAGGGGAAAAGGACCAAATTTTCAACTCCAAAATGAAGCTTCCAGATTATGAGTACTTGTATTTCCACATAGACTAGCTCATCAGGGCACTGCAATAAGCTTTGGGAAAAGAACTATTGCAAGATAGAGGGTCACTTCACTAAAACACCCCTCTGTATTCAGTTAGGACCTGGGTACCAAATGCCCTGGGCCAGAACCCTCCAAATATAGACAGGTGTGAGATGCATCACCACTAAAAGGAAGAAATATATAAAATTTATAAGGCCAGTGTTTGCACTTTGTTCAACACTTTAATATCTTCTCTCTTGTTCTCCCACATGGTTATACTGATGAGTGATATAAGCATAGTACTTAAACACTGTATCTTAATAAAGGTGCTTGGAACTGTGCTCCAAGCACACAGGGCCACATAGAAACTGTGACAGTGATGGTGATTTAGAAGGAATAACATTGGATTAAATGTTCAAAATGCCACAACAGTTTTAGTAGAAGATGAATACTCCTGAAATGTGGACCAGTGGAATTATGATGTGTGATAACTAAATAGGTTTTCCTTTCCAAGTTCCGATAAATCTGGAAATGCAGACTACATTTACACTCTTTTATCAACCTTGTTCTCAAGAAGACAGACAAATGGAAGATAAGGACATGCACATTCCACACCCTTCTACCCATGTAGCAGTGAGGAAACAATTAAATGGGTGGGAGGGAGAGCAACAGGAAAGCAGTGTCAGCATACCTGGTTGACACAACCGTGGGCAGGGCGTCCACTTGCTGAAAGCAGTCACAATGCAGTCTTTCTTGCATGAGAGGAAGCAAGGTCGCACAGTTTCTGGTCGAGTCGAATCTGGACATCTGTCAGTATGAAGAGACTATGTCATTGCCTCTGGGGGACTATAAGTGATTTAACAGAATTGCAGCATTTCAATAGAACTGAGGATACTGAGGCCCTCTTGTTCCTTTTATAGATGAGGGAAGAAGGATCCAGGGATGTAAAGCTACATGCTCAGGTGCTCACAGCTAGAGGCAGAGCCCAAAGCACACTGGACTCTCTTGACCCAGACCCAAAACACTTTTCTCTAAACCAGGAATACAACATTCCCTGACACTAAAGAAAGTCAAATACCAAATAAGTGTCTGGTCATCAGCATCAATTCAAATAGTATTTGATTTCTTTTTCAGAACAAATGAGATTTTTTTTGAAAAGTGTATTATTCAAGGTGACACAGCAAATACGTGATGATATCCCACAAAAGGAAAAGAAAAATGCAAAGTCATATATGGATATACTGAGACAAAAAACATCAAACATCACTTAAAAATATTGTGCATCTTTGATCATTAATAAAAGAATAAATAATCAATACATTTTCTATAGAACATATAGGTTGATGAAGAAAGTAAGATATGATAGTCTGAAAATAATATACTGGCTAGAAACATCAATTTTGTTATTATGTGGATAATTAATTGGATGTGCATATGTGGAAGGAAATTAATACATATAGTCAATGGACTCATAGGCACTTAGAAGAAATGAAGTTCAGAAAACAGCAAAATAGTTTTGTTTGCCTCATTGTTTCCAAGGGCACAGAGGGCTAAAAATCAGCTTTACCTACAACTGTGATACTCCATGAAGGAAACAGGGAAGCACTTTGCAACAACATGTATTTGGGTTTCCAATGCTGTTTCCCTAGGCTTCCTATGAAGCAGAGCGCAGCATGCATAGAATTTAACACATGAACTGAGCAGCAGCTACCTGGTGCACAGCTTATAAGTACTTCACCTATGTTACGATTTATATATGAGGTGTCCTCCAGAAGCTCATGTGTGAGACAATGCAAGAAATTTTGGAAGTAAAATGTTTGGGTTATGAGAACTTTAACCTAATCAATGCATTAATTCAATGATATGGATTAACTTGGTGGTTTCTGCAGGACAAGTAGGGTAGAGATGGAGGTGGTCACTGGGGTTGTGCCTTTCAGGTTTGTGTTTCGTCCCTGGTGAACAGAACTCTCTGCTTCCTCATTGCCATGTTCTGAGCTGCCTTCCTTCATCACACCTTTCCATCACAATGTTCTGCCTCACCTCTGGACCAAAACTGTGGTGTTGGTCAAAGGTGGACTGAGACCTCTAAAACTAGGAACTAGAAATAAAATTTTCCTCTTCAACATTGTTCCTTTCAGGTCTTTCATCACAGCAATGTAAAATCTGACTAAAACAGCCTACATTTTTTTTTCCATTTGCTCCTAACAGCAGTGTAAATCTTAATTTTCATATGATAAACTGATATGCTGAAATAAGTAGTGGGCCCAAGGGCACATGAAGACAATGCACTTGCACAGAATTATGATAGAAAAATCACAGTCTATCAATTTTAACCTGATAATCAATAGACACCTCATATATAAATCATAACATAGGTGAAGTACTTATAAGCTGTGCACCAGGCAGCCGCTGCTCAGTTCATGTGTTAAGTTCTACGCATGCTGCGCTCTGCTTCAGTGGGAGAAAACAGAGAAAATGGAGGTGATAATTCTAACAAGGAAATAATAGGCTATAATGTCACAGAGCCAACACACAGATGAAAATTCAGAGTGAAAGATCCACCAAGTGTATACAAAATATTCAACATGAAAACACTAGTGTTAGGGAACAGACAGATGAGGATGGTGGGAACAAGAGGTTAAGAGAATAATTCTAGCTGACCCCCACAGTCTTTCTTTTCTAAGAAGCAATTTACCTGCAGCCCCGCCTGGCCTCAATGGACAGGAAATGTCACATTCCTCAGTAAACTACCTGTTTACTGCAAGAGAAATGCAGGCCCAAAATAATGTTGATAAGAGGAACCCAGGTTACCCTGAAAGGGGAGACTTTTGTGACCAGATCCTGAAACTCTGGGAGATAAGGATAATTCTAACTATAAATTCTGTAAGAATATATGGTTAAGAATCCAATTAGAACCAATCAACATGGGCCAAGGTGACCTAGAATTGCCATGACATGGGAGACTAGAAAGTCTGATGTCAACCTGCTGTCAGTCAAAATTAAGACTGAGAGGACCCACTCTCTACCTTGAGAGTATCCCTTTTCCCTTTTTCCTATTCCTTCAATAAATTCATTCTTGTTACTCTGAGGGACATGTCTAAAATCTCTCTAACTTCATCATAAGAATTGGAGTTTAAAGAGGGGGTCTTCATGTTGCCTCAATGTCTCAGAAGGCCCCAGATCTATAACACAAGGACTGTTCAAATTTTAAACACAGAATATGAGAAGAATTAATCATGGTTGATACAAAAAGAAAAATAGATTACTTAAGGGAGAAGAATCTGACTGACATCAGACCACAACTGGCATTGCTATCAAAATGAAAGCATTTGCACAGTTTTAAAATTTTAGGAACACTATAAAGTATGGGAGATTGAATTTTGCTTTGGAAAGGAATGTTCCAAAACATCATTGCTGCCACAGTGAGATAAAGATGCAGTGGATGAAAGATGGAGATAGAAGGGGTAGGAGAGGGTGGAAGTTTGAGTGTTCTTGTCCAAATAAGCAGGTATTGAGAGACTTCACCTGAGTGTAAGTGAAGTGAGAAAGCAAAGTTGTTAGGGATGCAATGTTTGCATCCCCAAAATTCACCTGTTGAAATCCTAAGCCTCCATGTGATGGCATTGGAAGCTGAGGCCGTTAGGAGGTGACTAGCTCAGGAAGATAGAGCTCTCATGAATGGGACTAGTACCCTTACAAGGACAGAAACAAGAAAACTTGCTCCCTCCCTCTGCTCTGTGCAGACATACCAAGGCCAATGGCAAACCTGGAAGAGGCAGGAACCTGAACTAGAACTGACCAGACTGTCACCCTAGAGACTTCCCTCCTCTAAAACTATGAGAAATAAATGTTTGTTGTTTAGGCCACTTGGTCTATGGCACTTTTGGTATAGCCATCCAAACTAAGACAGATGCCCTTAAGAATATTAATCAAAAGTACTAATGTAACCAACAAACAGAATGCCACATGATGGATGGAGTTAGCAGAAAGGAGCTAAGGCTCATTACTTTTATGGGAACTAATCAAGGGATGACCATTTAAAATTGATAAACAAAGAGGTGATGTGAATAATTAATATAAATATAAAAAACATCATTAGAAGTTAGGAGGTCAGCAACAGAAAGGGAGAATAGGGAAGAGGGTATATCAGTGTTTGCCATTTAGACATAAGACACAGCACAAATAGATAAGGCACTAACACAGTAGTACTGGGCAGGACGGAAGGAGGGAAGGGTGGATGGCAGCAGGGGTGGCACTAGGCTTCACACTTTTCACCTTTATAGACTTATGATTGGTGAACTAACTGGGTACTCACTAAACCAAAAGAGAGAAAAAGCAACATTGTCAAAAAAAAAAAATGGGTTTTGTTTGGGAAGTGGGATAGAAAGTGAAATAGGCGGATGGTTAGAAATCTATTGCTTTTGATCATCAATCCCTTTGTATTATTTTATTCTATTCTGGAACATATAATGCTTTCATAAAAATAACAAAAGTAAAAAATGTATATATCCACAAAAATATCACTCAATAAATTACTATTAGTGGCATTATTATTAACCATTCCTAATACACACACAAATACACATTCAGTTCAATCAAATGCATCCATTCCATGAGCGAAACAATAGAAAGAAGAGTATGAGAGTTGAAGGATATAGTTTCACTTAAGCAAGCCACTCTGGTAAGGGAAATTTATATCATACCTTAGTAAAGATAGCAAAACCCACTAAAATCATTCCTAAATCCATTGTTCATACCCTGAGGTCTACTAAAAATAAATTGAACTGCCATTTATTCTAACGCCTCTGCAACCTCTCCTGGTACACTGTTGCAAGTGATGAAGTGCCACTTGAGTAATGCCTATTCTTGTATAAACTGAGGGTCACAGGGTAGGGGACCCACTTCCTCCGAAACTTTCCCATCAAACACTCCTTCAAAAGCTCACCCAACAGCCCAGAAAGATGAGTGCCAGGAGTGAAGCTTTCTACAGAGGGTTGATCATACTGAAGGACTTCCTTCACTGCAATTAGGAGTAGGTGTTAAAGTCTTTGGGGGGAGCTGATATTGCCTTCTTCATTGACTATTTACTAGAAGCACTCACAATAAAGGTTCACCGGAAATAACGTCCACTCTCCATAAGGGAGAGAGTGAACAGAAACAGCCTCACTGTCTCAGTGGCAAAGGTCAGGCCTGGGCTTACAGTGTTTTTATAGAAGCAATGAACTGAGGGCTTTCCTGGACGTGCAAGTGATTTCTGGTCTGAGAAGGGCCAAATTTTCTCTTGCCTGTGAAATTGTCTTTTTGTTCATTTTTTCTGCTAGTAAGGTTTACCTTTTCCTCATGGGTTCAACTTCCTCTTCCTATTTATCTACATGTTTCTATCCCTTCATGTATCGACACATTTTAATTTCTTGTCAGTGTTCAAAAAAAAATCATCGACTATTAGCAACTTAAGTGTCTTTGATTTCCAAAACAATACAAAGTTTATTTTCTGTATTATTTTGGACACTGACCAAAACAAGGCCTTTGACATCTTTCATGCTGTTTGAGGTATGTGTGTGCTATACACAAGACAGGTGCTGTGCATACACTGATTTTGAATGTCTTGAGGGTGTAATTCCCTTACACCATATCTTTAAAATGCCAGATCTTTCCTTGGTATAATCAGAAGCAGTAAATAAATCATTAAATACTATTTTATACTATTGAAGCCAAAAGACAAATCCCTGGAGAATATGTGGGAAACTTTTTCAGCCATTTCTAAAATAAGAATTGCATGCTTAAAAACCAGGAAAACGTAAGGATTCACTTTTTGGTCAGTAATCAAATTAATGCTCTGCACCTTTTGTGATAATTTATGCATCCTACTTTCAGGAAAACATGTTGATCCTGGATTGGCACTGCTGTTGATAAAATGTGAATTTATTCATTTCAGTACATTTATTTTCCTGAACTTGCACTGGGATGCTCTGTTGTATTGTCTCTTGGTTATCCTGTAGGCCCCAGCTTTTTATAAGCACTGTGCAGAAATGCATCAAGCTGAGCTACCTAGCCTGCCATTCTTCATGATGCCTCTATCAACAAGATGCACACACAACGCTCCATCTCCCTGATCACTCGTCCGACCCAGGACAGAGTGTATTCATCTCCCTCAGCTAGATGGGGCAAATCTGCCAACTTTTTATACATTAAGTGTTTAAATGGATCTATTTATTACTATATCTCACACAAATGCCAGGTGTTTTCACACTGAAGGCAGAAAGTGCCTTATCAGGAACTTTCGAAGACTTTTAATCGTGTGTTTGAATCTTTGTTATTATTAATTTTTGGACATTGTAAGTGCAAAAAAAAAAAAAAACATTGAATAGTGAAACAAAACCAAATAATACTCCAAAAATATCCCAACAAGCTCTCACTTCTGGTTCAGTTGGGCCCTAGCTAGTTCTCATTTTCTGATATGATCAGTTCTATTACACATACAATGGTAACTTTCTCACCGACACAATTACATGGAAACGGAAGCACCAACCCAGGGTGGCAAGAACTTGCAAGAAACTCTGGGCTTCACAGTACAGTGAATTTACAGATAAAAACACATTATTTTAGCCCATTTATTCCATGGAGACAGACTTCCTTTTCTCTACTCTGAAATATTCTTTAGGAAACTTTCTTCTTCCTGCCTGTTTCTATTCCCATATTCCCACCCTCAGGAGTTCACAAGTTACTAGGGGTCTACTTCCATTGTAATGGCTTTCATGTGAAAAAGAATAAAATACATATTTTTTGGAAAGAATAGAGCAATGAATACTTTCTACTGCTGATAATCTTACTAGATGCTTCACTGGACATTAGGTATTATTTTCTTAGCTCAATTAATTTCATTAACCTCAAGAATTTTAATTAAGTAAATTGATGGAAGTCAAGGAAGGCTGCTCATTTTAAGCAGGATTGTTTAGAGACATACATACATTAAGAATCAAAATTAGGTTGTTAAGTCTCCAGTCTCACTGACAGTGCAAAGAGTAACTAGCATTAGCAATGCCTTTCAGGACACACACACACACACACACACACACACACACATATGTGTGGGGGGAGATTGGGGAAAGATTTGTGTGAATGATTTTTCTGTGTTGATAAGCTGTAGCAAACTAGAAGTTATTCACTGTAATAATATTTCAGTCTCACATATGTGAATTTTCAAACAAATACATATTAGTTTATGAATTATACTTTAAAATGTAAACCTCCAGTAATCACACATCATTTTTTTAAATGTATTTGTTGGTGCATGTTAATTATGCAGAATGGGAGGTTTCACTGTGGCCCAGTCATGCTTCACGCATCTTTAAGTTAACATACAAGTAAACTGTGCTCAGAAACCTTTATTAAAATTGTTATTCAAAGTAATTATTAGATACAAAAGGAAATTGAGGACTATTTTGAACATATAACTCAGCTTTTCCTGTCCAAATAGTCCTTTAAAATGTGATAATTTATTCAGTAGATGTCAGTCTCAATTCTAATGCCCCTTTGCTAAGAAATGAACAAATTATATTCACGTCAAGTAGATTTTAACTGCTGTTCAGAGCAGAAAAGTTTCTTAGAAGAGAGATCAAACTTCAGGAATACTAAATTTTCTTATCACTATAAAGAATAATAGCTTACTGCATTCTGTGTGGGGTTTATTCCTATACCTAAGCCATACTTATTTTTACGTCCATCATAATGTTTCCAACATCTTTTTAAAAAAGTTGAAAATCTGGGTCATAAAACTAAACATTATCAAGGCTGCAGTCCTTCTCAGATAAAGGAGTCCCCAACTCTGCATAATGCCATCAAAAGCCTTTCAGGATTTCAGCATTTCTGTTTAGCCTCCTGAATTAGATTACCACCTGAATCAGGTGACATAAAATGTTACAGTCCATGTTTGTCCATAACCGCACTGATTCATCAATTGCATTTGATCTATGTGGCACTATGACTAAAAGGCAAGTTGAAAAATAGAAGTGAAAAACACTGATATTCCCCCAAACATCATAAATCTTATACAGCTTTATTCTAGGGCAGAAATAATATTTATGGGTCAATAAGAGTACATCAAGTGTATGACCACTCATTGCTCTTCATGATAGCCCCCTTTGCCCAAATTTAGCTATGGTAAATATATATTTCCTTTGTTTATTGAAGCAAATGATAAACATTTAACTTCTCTTGATTCCCTGCCTTTCATATCCAATCCTTGTCAAACCCTATTGCTCCCCTACCCAGAGGTGTGGTTCACTCATGAATTCCAGAAATGCTTACGGGACATTAACTACATGACAAATGCTACTAAAGATTATTTATTGTTGCAACAATAAAAAACAATCAAGGGGCTGGGATTGTAGAGTGCATGCTTCACACATATGAAGTACTGGGTTCTATCCTCAACACCACATAAACATAAATTTTTAAAAAAGGTATGCATATATGTGTATATATATGTGATAATTTATATATATATATTTTATATATATATATTTATATATATATATATATTTATATATATATTTTATATATATATATATATATATATATATATATATATATATATATGAGAAAAACACATTAAAAACACTCAATCCCAGCTCTCTGTAAGCCATATTTAGGAGGAAGGATTGGTAAGGTCTGCCTGGCCATGCTTAGCTTCAAGTTATGCTTACCTTTGCATGTATTTGCAGAACTACCTGTTACTTGGCTGCTGGGGCACAAGCAGTGGGCAAAATCTCGTCAGTCTTCACTCTTTCTTCTATGAGCATCTCCTTTTCTTTAACTGAGCTTCTAGGACTTTCCTTACACATGCCCAAAGTACACAAAATTATGAATAAGGTCCAGGGCCCTTCACCACAGGGCTACAGATGAAACTATTCTGCTGTTTGAGTTTGCCAATGACAGGGACCCAAATTAGACCACAATAGGTAGAGGAGCAAAAGGGCATATCTATGTTGCCACAAAGGGCCGGGGTGTAGGAAGGAGGGATGGGACCAGAGTTTGATGCTGTCAGAATTTTTTCTGCCTACATTTCTGCTTCTTTCTGAGCATCAGCATATTCTCTCCTGCCTTTTCCACCAGTCCTGATCATGGCTGTCACAGTTTCTAGTTCAAAGGCTTAGAAAAACTAGGCACAGAAAGAAAGAAGACTTAGATTTTCCCAATTTGAAAATTCCTGGAGAAACAGACTACGTGGTTGATCTTTTCATATCAGACCAAAGATTCCACCAGCCCATCCTGGTGACCTGCAACTCCTGTGGCTGGGATGGGGTCTCCAAATTCAGCCACTGGATAATATCTGTGGTTATGGCAGTCATCACTTTGAACAGAGCATAGGTCCCTATATTTTCTTCTTTACCAGTCTTCCCATGAAAAAGAAATATCTAGAGAAGAAATTTCCACAGCTGAGTTCTGCAGTCAATTACTTTTTCCCTTCCATCACTTACAATTCTCTTTGACCCTTTTTGAAATCTATATTCTAGTTACTATGTTCATATTTCTTCCTGTTTTAAAAAAAATAGTATCTCCAAGTTCAGAGAGTATAAAAAGCATGCAATTATATTTTCCTTTAGGGTATGAATTAGTCCAATCAAAATAGCTGTCTGGATTTATCTGCTCACTTCTGGAAAGGTCAGAGTGAACAACCCTATAATTCAAAGTTTAGTACCTTTTTGTTCACTGAATCTATGTGATTTGAGAAGAGTCAATAATAATAAGATCAGTACTAGAATGCTTGTTTGATTATTCAAATACATTCAGTGTTTTTGGACATTGCTCACTTTTACATATTGAATAATACATATAACATAAACAAAACTAGTTGTACCTATTATAAGTGTGTTCCTCTTTAAAGCATATCTTCCTTTAGGTCTTCAAGGGTCAAACAAAAATAATAACAATAAAATACCTCTTATGCTACCACTGACCCAAGCATATCAGTTGTCTGATAAATTTTTTCAATTAAAAATATGCAAGTATGCAATAATGATATGCACTTTCACTAATAGGCTAATATACCTTTTGGTCATCACTTGTCCCACGTGACTTTTGACACAGAAGACCCTCCGTGTCTGAATGCCCACACCACATGTAGCTTCTCCATTCCAGCCAACAGTTGCATTAAGTGCAGTTACCAATGTGTTTTCAGAACAGGGGCCCCAAGGCGATGTCTCCCAATAAAGTTGCATACAGGGGTGGTCGTTGCATACACGATATTCTTGAAGAGCCTGACTAGGAGGACATGGCTTTCCACCTGCAGAAAATTAAAATATAGCATCATACATAACTGTTGGTTTTGCTGTTATTGCTGTTCTTATGATTTTAGATGTTTTAATGATCCAAAGACCTGAGCCACTGAACCTTTTGTTCCACTCTAAGATCAAGGATTTCGGTCTTGACATCAACCTCAGGATAATATATTATAGGCATCTGTCCACACCAAATAGATTATAAAATTAATGGACTAGCCTCTCCGCCTCTGGAGCATGCGCCTCTGAGATAAACTCACAAAGAAAACATTTAATATTATTATGCCTACATGAATTAATCAGTCAGACAGAACAGTCCTTGACCTTGAAATAATATTACATGAGACATGCGTGATATATACATGTGTATCTATACATAGATTCCCTTTCCTAAGAAAGGCATTATTTTTCTCAGAGAACCATTTTTAATATACCCATTCTCCAGCAAGCAGTGCATTTTATTGCAACTTGAGAAATCCAAAAGTATCTGTTGCAGTCTGGGAGTAGAGGGCTCAACCTAGAGCTCTGAAATTATATCTGACAGTGTGATCCACTGGGAGGGAGACCAGACAGATGTATATCCTTACAGTCTTAGGTGAATCAGATAATCAAATACCATTACTGTCTTTTTGTTCACATTTTACTATTAATGTAAAAAGTGGTATTTATCTGAAGTATTGATCTTTTCCTACTCTTCTACACTATAATGTTTTATTCAGTAGGCTAAATGCACAAGATTTGTAACTCTGGTTCTATTATTCTCATTATTGTTTTTTTTATCCAATTAAATACTACTAACTTTTTGTTTTCTTTTTCCAGAAATACAGAACAAGAGAGGTACAGAACTACATTTTAAAAATATGAAAATGTTCCTTTATCTTGACACTGGCCCCATTTCTGGGGCTCACAGAGCAAAATCTTGGTTAAGAAGGAGTTCCTCACAGCCATGGCCTCACTATCCTGTCGCTCTAGTGGAGCTGAAGTCAGAGTCAACAGAAATCATGAAAGCAATGATGTGTGTATCTGGGGACAGAGATCATTGTTATGAATGATAAGAACAGCTGCTCCTCTAATTTGTTCTGAAGTCACTGCTCACATTTCCACCACACTTTTTTACCATCTTCAAAACCATCTCCACAGCCGCCATACACTCTCTCTGCCCTTGGCAGGCAGGTAAGGCAGAACCGGAAGCCAGGGGACCTGGATAAGGTAGCCTATTGATGTCACTGGCAGCTCTTGATCAAGGAACCAGGTCTCCTGATTCCTAATTTGGAACTCTTCTTACAGGCATATTCAATATGCCCCAGTTACCTAATCTGAAACTGGAAGAATTTCAACTGGAGGAGTTTCAACTTTGCTTTCTTCTCTAAGACATATATAAAGAAAAACAATATTCAATTCTTTGAGGTGAGCCATGTATGGATCGTCTAAAGTAATTTATATGACTAAGTAACTGCAGCTTAGATCAACTAGAAGACTAAGAATAAAGAAAAAGAAAGGATGCATGGAAATGAAATTGTTAATGTGGAGTCAGGGAATAGAGATAACACCCAGGTGTAGCTATTTCCACAGCATACATGTACTTGTCTATTGGAAAAAAAATAAGAATCTAGCCAGTGAATCCAGAGCTGAAACCTTTTCTGTTGCTCACCTTCTCCAGCCAGTGCCAGGATAGATCTTGATCTGGTCTGTTTCCCATCTGAGTTTTTATTTGAACAGGACTGGGAACAGGATGACCATACTGTCCACTCGCTCACTACACAATCCATTCGGCAGGGAATTTCACAGGCCATCCGCTCTGGAGGAGGAGGTATGGGGCAAAGACTCCCTGCTACATCTTCACCTGTGATCAACCAGATAGAGACAGACACTGATTAATTCACAATCTATGTCAGTCCAAGGAACATTTAGATTCATTGTTTCCCCTATTATTTCAGTTTCGCTCAGAAGACTTCATCCAGTGTCTAAATCGATAATGCAACAAAAATTATGTTTTCTTCAGCTATTCGTGTTTGCATCAAGAAAAACTACCAAGAGATAATTTGGAATTTAGGAAGGCAGATACCACAGCAAAATTCCATTTGTCATTATTAATAGGGACGCAGATGATTTCTTCCAGAAAAAAAAATGTAGATACAGATGATCAAAGATAACTATGATTCACATGTTATTGACAAACAAAAGTAACAAGTATACACTTTTCTTCAAAATGGAGGTCAGAGTAGCCTAAAAACTGAAATTATGCTGAACATTATAGTCTACCCTAAAAAGAATTTTATTATTCTAATTCTCCTTTGGGTGCTTTCACCTCTAAAAACATAATCTTTTCACTTGATGACTTTGTCATCTTGGTGCACAGTGGTAAATAATCTGAAGCTATAGAACCTGCCTGTAGCTGAAATTATATAATGCACTGACCCAAAAGTTGAAAGTCAGTCTGAAGTTATCCCTGGTGAATTTACTATTTCCCCTTTGAATAATCTAATGATTGCTAACCCAAAAACATAACTCAATTTTTTTTTTAAAAAAAGGGAAAGAGACACATCAGATATCAAGAATTACCAATTTTGCTATTGATATTGATATTTGCTATTTATCTTTTTATAAATACTACCTAACAATCCTCTGATATATCACAGTGCAAGATTTTTCAGAAACTTTAAAATAATGAAGCTTTTTCCAGATTTGGTGGCACTAGCCTGTAATCCCAGTGAACTGGAAAGCTAAAGCAGGAGGATTTCAAGTTCAAGGCCAGCACCAGCAACTTAGTGAGATTCTGTTTCAAAATAAAAAAATTAAAAGGACTGTGGTCTGGGTATGTGTCTTAGTGATAGAGCCATTGTCTAGCAGATGTGGGACCCTGGGTTTGATTCCCAACATGGAAAGAAAAAAAAAGAAAGAAGGAAAGAAAAAAAAGAAAAAAGAAAAACTACTGAAGCACTAGGAATCTAGGGATGCAGCTTAGTGGCAAAGCACCCCCAAATTGGGTTGAGTCCTCACTACCAATATATATGCATACAGACATTTTAAATAAAATAATGAAGGATATTTTTTTAATAACGAACAGATATTAAGACTAACAGGATGGTTTCTAATTTGCTTTTCTGTATCTCAAAAGATTACAAAGATTTATAAAAAAATTCTCTTTCAGGTTCTTTATTCACTATTACAAATCTTTAGAGATAATGATTTGATTCTTATTATTCCCCCATCCACAGTCTCCTCATAAAAACAAAGGACAGAAAGAATAGTGACACCATTTATTGTTTGAAATAACAACATAAAATGTGGAATGGCAACCATAGGAGACAGGCAGTTTTATCGGAGTGACTTTATAGTTTTGGAATTCTCTTGTCATGAATTGTCTCCTGCAAAAAATAATTGCAAAGGGGACAAGTATTTATTGAGGACCTCCTTGGTGTAAGTCTCTGTGTTTTGCACACATTTTTCAGGCTTACGATGTGTCATTGAATCCTCATTAGAAGCTCTGATAGGCAGGAGTAATCCATCTCATCTCACCAATGAGGAGTCAGAAGCTCAGAGGGGTAAATTGGCTCAGGTCACAAGCCTGAGCTGGGAATTACATCCAAACCCCCTGACTTTAGAACTCTGTTTTTCCTATTAGCTGTGCTGTGTCTAATTCCAAGGAGATGGATATTCCTTTTTCTGAGGAAGTAAATAAAACAAGCTGACAGTTGCAAGACTGCCTGAAGGAGAAGATCCTGCACAGCTCATATCCGCATTCATATTTGTAAATGAGGCCAGGCTCAGTGCCCTTGAGGTACAAATAAAACTTTTCAAGCATATTATGAGAAGTAATAGAGATTCCAGCAGATAATCAAGCTGAAAGACCAGTTTCAATCATTCTCTTTTCAGTAACAATCTAATTTCAGGTTGAGTCCACATTGTGTGCACACCCTGCCCCTACCCCACCCCACCCCCACGCCAATACAGCTAAGGGGCAGCACTTTCTCAAGTACAGAAGCAGGCAGGCCAAAGAGAAGCCTAACCTACATCTAATCAAAATTTAATTCCAACACTTGTGAATTCCATTAGCATAATTTTTTACACAAAACACTCTAACGCAGTGTCTTGCAAAGAGCATTTCGAGGAATAAGGGATGTCCATAGGAGTCTTATGAAGAAAAAGTACAGGGGGGAGTTGAGAAATGCTTGGTTAAAAATAGCAAAACTGGTCCCATATTTGAAAACTTTTCAGTGTTGAAAATGCAAATACACACAAGAAATATTCTAGGCAGGAAATGAGATGTAGGGCACTTCTATCTCATTTCATCAATGGCCATCTGGTTTTAGGAGTATCCACTCACCCGGAAGTGGCATTTTTATGAAAAAACTTTAAGAAAATTCTGTCTTGAACAATCATAAAATATCAATTACTATTTAATGAGCACATATTATGTCCAAGACCAATAATGGGATAAAAATAGATGGAGATTACTATTATTTACCTTCCTCAAGCTCATGATTAATGATGGAGGTGCAACATGCACACATAAAAGAAAATCCAAAAGTAAATGTCACATTGAAAATACATGATTCAAAGAGAAAATATTGTAGTGATTCATAGAATAGAAACATCTGCTCGGAAACGGAATAAACCTTTTAATAGAGTACAGAGAAGGGCTGAGGTTGCCAGCAATGAGGGGGTATGTCTGGCAGGAGAAGCATCAACTAAGGTACAGTGTAGGAAAATAAAGCTATTTGAAAGGCAGTTAATGTTGATGATACATGAAGAAAAGAGAAAAACATATGGGAAGAGTTATCGGACATCAAATTCTGAATGAGTGATATGGGCACAAGTATTGTTTTATCGGTCTTCCTTAAGATCCCAGTTGTTTTGGTTTCCCATGATTCAAATTTCACACACACACACACACACACACACACCATTCCTGGCATCCCAGTCCTTACATATCCAGGGCCTTTAGGATTGACTTCAGGTGATTGAACCAAACATCTTTTACAACCCAAGTTTTCTTGTAATCTGATACACCTGTTACATCAGTACAGTTAAATGTCAATACTCCCACCAATATTTTGATAGTTTGTTTACACAGGCTAATTCAGGAGTGTGATCAAACAGATCAGACTTTCATTTTTTTTCTGTACTGGGCAGTTTATCCACTATTAGGCTACTTCCCCAGTCCCAGAGCACTATATATACGTATGTGTATGTGTATGTGTGTGTGTGTATATATTTGTAGTGTGTATATATATATATATTTGTAGTCGACACAATACATTTATTTATTTATTTATATGTGGTTCTGAGGATCAAACCCAGGATGTCACATGTGTAAGGTGAGTGCTCTACCACTGAGCCACAACCCCAACCCACAGAGCAGACTTTTTTTGAGGAAGCCAAACTAACAGTCATAAGGAGACTCTGAAATTCTCCACAGCTGTGTGACCTACTGTATAACAAATCTAGCAAAAGAAAAACTTCACAGTGAATTTTAGCTGCAATGCTTCCTAGCCAAGCACAGGTAAGGGTGAGATGGTGAACACTAGCCACTAACACTCACCCTCTTAAGCATATCATTTGACTTTTTTGAATCTCAGTTATTTCACTGAAATAATGAAATCATGACATTCACCTTTCAGGGACAGTCTAAGGATTAGAATCATTTATGCAGCACACATATTAAGGTATCTAACATACGGCAGGTTTTAAATAGTTAGAAACATTTAAAATGTTGTTTGCAAAGATACTTAGCACAAAAAACTGAGAGCCTTGAACTGAAAAATCTGGAGATTTACATCATGACCATAGAAAGCACTAGCTCCATCATTCATATTGGGTACAAACAACTACCACCAGCTCCACAGACAAGCTCATATAAAGCATAAAGAATATTTATAATTATCCAGATTGTTTCATTGATACGGTTGGCTAATGAAAACTATTTAAGGGCCCAGATAAAGTACCTAGGTCTGAAAAACCTCATCTGCTCACCTATGTTGTTATAATTATGTTCCCATCACACATAGAGAACCCATTGAAAAAGGAGCATTTATGCTTTTCTGTTTTCATGTTCTTGGATGAGACCAACTGAAACCTCAGACAAGCATGAAAAATAAAGTATCACACAGGACAAAAGCTTAGTCATTATGTGGTTATTCACTAGCTCTGATAATCTAATGTCATAATGAAACAGAATATATTTAAGAAGGAAATTGAAGGCATCTTTCAAGATGACTCTATATAATTACTGTTAGCCCTTACCAGATTACCTGGGATCAATAATGACAGACTGTGTTTTTTCCTCATGGAGGGGATTTCTTTAAACCAGTTGTGATTATGGGACTATGGGAAAAAATAATGTAACATGGTGAAATTCATAAGATAATGTTAATCACCCGGGCCTGGTAGCTCATCCCTATAATACCAGTGACACTGGAGACGGAAGCAGGAGGATCACAAGTTTGAGGCCAGCTTCATCAATTCAGCAAGACCCTGTCTCAAAATTAAAAAGGGAAGAGGGTATAGCTCAGCGGCAAAGCATCCCTGGGTTCAATCCCCAGTACCTCCCCTGACACCGAAACATTAAAGTTATCCATCATAAATTAAACATTTCAGCAGCCTTTAGAATATTCACAGTGGTGTAGAACCATCAGCTTTATGAAGTTGTAAAATATTTTTTTCACTCCAAAGCAAAGTCTTGTACCTGATAAGCAGTTTCTCCCTGTTACTGCTTCCCTTCAGGTTCGGGAAACCACAAACTTAATTCTGTATTTATGGATTTATCTTTTTTGTATATTTCATATACATTTAATTTGTGACCTTTTGACTCTGGTTTCTACAGTAATTTTGGAGGCTTATTCCCATTGTGGCATGTTTCAGTACTTAGTTCCATTTTACAACAGAATAACATTTCATTGTACATAGATACCAGAATTTATGTATTCATCTTTTGATGGTCAATTGGGCTGTTTTCATTTTTGGGTTATTATAAATAGTATTACCTACTATGAATGTGCATGTGTGTGAACTTGTGATTTTGTTTTCAGTTCTTTGGGGTTTGTACCTATGAGTGGAAATCTGGGATCATACTCATCACTCCATGTTGTCTGCTTGTGATTCTGGGGATTGTACCCCAAATAGCCAGTGACTGGGTCCTGTATTCAGTTCATACCGCTATTCTAATGCCAGCCCATTTCCAACTAAAATACAAAATACTTAGACAAGGAAAAGAATCCTGCACATATATAAATATACTCAAGCTTCGTTATGAATGTCTCTTTATCCAGTTCATTCATATATATATATATATATATATATATATATATATATATATATATATACACACACACACATATACAGAGAGAGAAAGAGAGAGAGAGAGAGAGAGAGAGAGAGAGAGAGAGAGAGAGAGAGGTATATATCAGTTAAAGTATACATCATTCATGGCAGGGTTGAGCATCTGTTTCCAATTTAACAATAACATAATTATCAGAGGTTGGGCTTTCCACATTGAACTAATATTTAAGCAACATATATGCTATAGACTACATCCTGTGGCAATCTTAGTTTTGTGAATTCTAAGAAACTATAAATTAATATTACGAGCTACCAACTCTTTTATATAACAATGAATAAACAATACAGTCTATAATTCTTATTTTCTGACCCTAGTCTCAAATGTCCAAAATGATTTAAAAAAAAAAAAAAAGGGATATGGACAAAATAGGAAGATAAACCCAGACATCTTCAAATGATTTAAAAAGAATACCATCCCTTTGTTATCAAACTTCAGACAACCTTACTCTTCTAAAATTAATACACATTGGATATTTTATTGATATTTCCTCTTATATGCTATTACACTATCTATGGAAATAATGAAACAGTTATCAAAAACACTCTACATGCCATAAGATTTTACGTCCTATTTAAATCTCAGAGAAGAATGCCAATATATGTTGATTAAATGCTTGCCGATAGTGGAGTAAGCTATCAACAGATAGTACAGAGCAGACTTAGTGGAATTTATATGCATTTAATTCCATTTTTTTTTTAAATCTAAATGTTACTTTCTCAAAAGCAAGTAGCCTCTGGCCACTTATGGGCTAAGATCCTAATCAACTAAGAATATGTTTATATTTCAATCCAATAGAACATGCAACAAAAAAGCTAAGGGCAAAACAAAAGCTATTTGCAACATCTTAATATTGCCAGCAATGAGATTAAAGTTTCTGCTTGCTTATTTCTGAATTTAAAGCTTATTTGTCTACCTAGTTTACTTAGTTTACTTCAGAAATATATATATATACACACACACACACACACACACACATACACACACACAAAAAGGAACTTCACAATATCATAATATTAATAACAATAAAAACAACATCAACAACTGAATTAAGATAACAATAGCAAATGGTATATAGGAGAGCTCAGAGTTAGCTAGATGCTAATCAATCACATTACATGTAAAGTTTTATTGAATGTCCATATTAACATCATTAGTTTGGCACTATTTTAACACATGAAGCATGGATAAGCTAAATAACTGCTCCAGGTATTTTATTTATATATCTAGTAAGTTTCTGTCCTGGGCCTGGAAAACAAATCTGTAAGATGTTGCAACTACTTTCCTATCCATTATGCTATAGTGCCCACGGGTTCATATCTTATGTATGTCTTTTACTTTAAATTATTTTAGCAGATATCAAGCCAAGTTAGGTCACCAGAGGGAGTAAGCCCAAAGGAATACGTACCTTCATTACCTGGGGATAGTATCATGGGATGGAAATAGCAAGACAGTGCTTTTCAAAAATAGAAAACATAAAGCAAGTGAAAATAATACAGAGAGAAAAAGAGTGAGAGAGAAAGAAAGGACAAAAAGAAAAATAGTGAGGTAGAAACATTCAGCAAAAATAGTACAATGTATGATGAGAAAAGGACACAGACATGCAAAAAAATATAATAATGATATTAAGTGAAAAATTATAAAGCTCTAATGGAGAGAGAGAGAGAGAGAGAGAGACAGAGAGAGAGAGACAGAGAGAGAGAATGAGAATATGAATCAGAGAAAAGGTTAAAATGAACCTGGGAAAGATAGTCCAAGACAAATGCCAAAACAGAAATAATAACAGCTAAAAAAGGAAAAGAATATCTCCACGATAAAGATGTTTACAAAGGCCAAGAGTTCACTGGAACCACTTCTATGTAACAAGTGGGCTGTTCTTTTCAGAACCCCTTCTAACTGAACAGCTACTCAGGTTCTGCAGCGCACAATTCCATGATTGGAGCAGCTAATACTCTAATCACTTAGAAGTTACACAGCACAATGCTGTAATATCCCACATGCATCAACCTAGTCCTCACAACATTAATAACAATGAGTGCATCCATGACACTGACAGATGTCTGCTCCAGATGACTTACATATATCAATTCATTTAAACTTCACAAAAATCTAGCTAGGTGGGAACTATCATTATACTCATTTTATAGATAAATACCCTGAGATTTAGATAAATTAAATAACTTATGAAAGGGAAATAAGTTAAATAACTTATGCAAGTATGATAGTGGAGCTTGGATTTGAATGTGGGCAACCAAGCCCCAAAGCTCATTTTTTAATCATGATGTTTTATTGATACTCATATCTTCTATTCTTTCTCAGGAAAAACTAGGCACTTTCATATGGAAGGATCCATCTGGTAGAAAATCAGTCAATAACAAGCACTATCATATGTTAATCAGTTTTTCATCAGTATGGCCAAAATACTGATCATGAACAACTTTAAAAATGGAAAGATTTATTTGAGGTCATGATTTCAGAGGTTTCAATCCATGATTGGCTGGTTCCATTGCTCTGGGCAGAACATCATGATGGGAGGCAATGGTAGAGAAACACTGCTCAGCTCATGGCACTTGGAAGTCAGAAGAGTAATAAAGGTGCTGGAGCAAAACACGGGACTCAAAGGTACACCCCCAAAACCAAGTCACCCCCTTAGACTAGGTCCCACCTCCTACATTTGCCAACACTTCCCAATAGTCCATTCAAGTTTTGGATCCCTCAACGAATTAATCCTCGGATGAGATCAGGGCTCTCAAGGTACAATTACTTCCCTAAAGTCCCACCTCTGAACACTGCTGCATTAAGGGCCAAGCTCCAACACATGAAACTCTGAGGGGCATTCCAAATCAAAACTATAACACAAAACCTTAGTCCATGAATACTGCAGTAAATGTCAAGGTGAGATTAGATGCCACAGTGCCAAGACAGAAGGACTGAGAGGCAAACTATGATTTCTCAAAAAAGAAAGAATCACATAAAATCTAACCAAGTGTCGTAGGACTGATAGATAGGTCACATTTCTTTCAGTCCAGTCACACACTCCAGGGAGAAGCAACCACAGTTGTCCGTGTGTGTACATGTGTGTGTGTGTGTGTGTGCGTGTGTGTGAAAAAAGTTTGAAATCATGCACTATGACTTAAGTGTAGGGAAAACAAACAAAAAACAAACAAACAAACAAATAGCAAACGCTTTTCCCCTAAAAAATGACGTCAAGTTGCTTAAAAGCCTGGATGGAGGTGGATGAGAGGGGAATACGCAGGTATCCATTTAAAGTAACTTCATACCATATAAAACTAAATCTTTTCTAAGTTAATTCAGGCTCCTTTTTTAAATGCTTCTTTCTCTTCTCTTTATTCTTTTCTTTCCAAGTGTTAGAGAAACGTGTATCATTATTACATACTCTCTTGGAAATTTTCCTGGTTCTCTGAGTTATTTCCATCAAATCAAACTGATCTTTGACTGTACACCTGCATCCACTGCTAATCTGTAGGGTCAGTTCCTGATTTTCTGGTCTAATGACTTTGCACTCACCTAGTACTGACTCCCGGCAAGTTCCAGTTTCTCTGACAGGCAGCATTTCCACATTCTACAGAAACATACAAGGATTTGGGGATCGCTCCCACATCATAACAGACTTAGGAAGGGGGAGCACCAGCCAGCTCAAGCCCACTCTGTGCTAAACACATGCATCACTTTCTCTGCCTCTCCCTTCAATTTTGTCTATATGAAATCTCCATGCATGCATTTCCTCTGCATAATATTCCATCTACAGAATGAGGCAGAGGCTGGAGACCCTCATGAATCTACTCTCTTCTGTATATCTTCCACAAGACCCTTTCTGGCCAATGTGGCATCCTGGCTTATGCTAACATTGCATTCTGAGACATGAGGCCCTCCTTCTTGATATATGAAGGAAACCATTTGGATTTTTTTAAAACACTTTCTCCCATAAGCCTGGCTTCTGTATATGAAAGTCTGTTTTTCAGGTTTATTGTCCCTGAAATGAGATTCAAGATTCCATTCTGTGGCACTGACTTTCTGTTTATATTCAAAGTATAATAATCCTAACTTTTTTAGACATAGTGGATGCCTCAGAAATCAAAAGAGGAGAGGGGTCTTGCCCAAAAAGCACAGAAGAGAAAAACACACCCATATATCTCAAAATATGGTCTGATGGCATCTACTTAATGTGGAAATCTGGATTCCCTTGAGAGTTTTATAGACAAACTGCAAAATCTTAAAAAGATGAATCCAGAATAATAATAAGTAAACAAGTACCCTTTTAATATAGTAAGTGATCTTTAAAGGGGACATCTTGGAACAAAATATTGCAATATAATGTACAGGGGGTCTAATGAGGAACAGGGTCATCAGGATTTGCTTAGCATTTGACACTTACCAGACCATGGCCTTGGGAAATTGTTAAGCTTCTTCAGGCTTTAAATGTGTGCAAAAGGTACTGTCATTTCTGATTATATTATTGGATCCGGGGACAGATCAAAGAAGTTAATGTTAAATAATACTTATAGAATCACAAAGCAACATTTATCCATAAGGCAGTTTTTTATAATTAGTGAAAATGAAAATAAAGGATGTTCCAAATAGAAAGATAATTTGTACCAAAGATAATACTCCCTTCTCCATCCCAGTTTTGTTGAAATAGAAAAGTACCAAAGGAAATGAAATGATTGTAAAGTTAGTTGTATGCACTTTATCTGTCTATCTACCTGGTCAACGAGGGGTGCAGAAAGGGATTTGGACCAACCTGCATATGAGGTATATATGTGTATGAGGTGTACTTCAAGTAGTCCAGAAGTTTTTTTTTTTTTTTTTTAATTTGAAAAATCAATATTTTTAAATTAGACTGGGTTAAGTCAGCAAAGTGATAAGACATCAGTAAAGAATAATCATTTGTCTCTGTGATTAACCTTCAGAAACATAATTTAAATGCCTGTAAATGGAAAAGGCATCATAATTTATTTAAATACATCACTATAATAGCGAAATTAAGAGGTTTTCAATTTCTCTGTGATAAATAACGATGCAAAGATCATCCATAACCATATTGATTATTTTCCTAAGAATATATTTCCAGAAGTGGAAAACCAAAGTCAAGGTATAAGAACTCCATGAAGATTCTTACAAGAAATAAGGATGCCAATTTGCTTCTCCCACCCCCCATTACTTATCATCACCCATAGCTTTGAATTTACTTAGAGTAAAATTCACTTTTCGGGTTGTGTAGTTCTATAGATTTGAGCAAATGCAGTCTTATACTTAACAAGTCATGACAGAATTAATCTATCACCACAAAATTCCCCAAGCACTGTTCCTTTGGAGTCAATTCCTTCCACAGTACTAACTCTTGGCAACCATTGATCTGTTTTCTGTCCTGAAAATTTTGTTTTTCTCAGAGATCATCATATAAATAAAACTATAAGTTTGTATTCCTTTAGGTATCACTTCTTTCACTTAGCAAAGTGCATAGGGGTTCATCCATATTGTGTCAATCAAGAATTCATTCTTGTTTTACTGCTGAGTAGTATCACATTGGGTGGATGTAGCACATTTTTTGATCTGTTCCTCTGGTGAAGGACATTTGGTTTGTTTCCAAATTCTCGTAGTTATGAATAAATAAATCTTCTAAACAGGTTTTTCTGTGAATAGAAGTTTTCATTTCTCTTGGGTATATATACATAATTATGAGTGAAATTTCTCATTCATATGAAAAATGTAGATTTTTTTTAATTGACAACCTGTTTTCCAAAGTGGGTGTACCATTTTGCCTTCCCATGGGCAAATGCATGAGTGTTCCAGTTGTTCTGCACCCATAGCAGCACTTGGTACGAACATTACTTTTTGTTCTGTTTAATTTTCATCACTCTTACAGGTGCATAATGATATTACACTGTAATTTTAAATTTCATTTTCCTAATGACTAATGATGTTAAGAATGTTTTAATGAGGGGAGGAGCCAGGCCACCGCCCGTGCCTGGAGCAGGCCCAGTGGCTCTCCGGCGTGGTGGTTGCGGGACCCCAATTGGAGAGGGGGCGGAGCGGAGCCGCCACCCGCGCCCGCAAGGTGGGCAGACCCGCGACCCAGTGGTACATGGGCGTGGTAGGAGGGGCAGGGCAGAGCCGCCGCCCGTGCCTGCAAGGTAAGCAGACCTGCGACAGACTGGAGGGTCAGGCCCAGCGGCCTGCCAGCGTGGTACACACGTCACCCCAACTGGTGTAGGGGCAGAGCAGAGCCTTCGCCCACGCCCGGATCAGGACCCGCCGGTGTGGTGGTCACGTGACCCCAATTGGAGTGGGGGCGGAGCGGAAACGCCACCCGTGCCCACAGGGTGAGCAGACCTGCGACCAACCTGCAGATCAGGCCCAGCGGTCCGCAGCCGTGGTAGGAGGGGCAGGGCAGAGCCGCCGCCTGCACCTGCAAGGTAGGCAGACCTGTGACAGACCGGCGGATCAGGCCGAGGAGCCTGCCGGCGTGGTACACATGTCACCCCAATTGGAGTAGGGGCAGAGCAGAGTCACCGCCCGTGCCAGGAACAGGCCCAGCGACCTGCCGGCGTGGTAGTCACGACACCCCAATTGGAGTAGGGGCGGAGCAGAGCCACCACCCGTGCCCGAAAGGTGGGCAGACCCGCGACCGACCAGCGGGACAGGCCCAGTGGCGTGCCGGAGCGACAGTCACGTCACCCCATTTGGAGTAGGGGCAGAGCAGAGCCGCCGCCCGCACCCGCAAGGTAGGCAGACCTGCGACCGACCGGTGGAACAGACCCAGCGGCCGGCAGGGGTGGTAGGCACGTCACCCCAATTGGAGTAGGAACAGAACAGAGCCTTAGCCCGCACCCGGAACAGGCTCAGCGGTCCGCGGGTGTGGTAGACAAGTCACACCAATTGGATGGGGGGCAGAGCAGAGCAGCCATCCGCGCCTGCAGGGTAGGCAGACCTGCAACCGACCGGCGGATCAGGCCCGGTGGCCTGCCGGCGTGGTACACTCGTCACCCCAATTGGAGTAGGGGCAGAACAGAGCCGCCTCACGCGCCGGGAACAGGCCCAGTGACCTGCCGGCGTGGTAGTCACGACACTCCAATTGGAGTAAGGAGAGAGCAGAGCCGCCACCGGCACATGCAAGGTAGGCAGACTGCCGCCCGACCCTGCAAGGGAGACTTTTCAACTATACAAGAGCAATATAAATATATAGGGGAAAAAAACATTTCAAAAACACAACAGTTTCACCAAGCAGAAAGAAACGCAAGCAGTATGAAAAGACAAGGAAAGAAAGGACCACAAGCAATGCAGGTCAACTCAACTTTAGAAGAGGTAACAGCTGCAGCAGATGGAATGTCAGATAAAGAATTCAGGATATACATACTTCAGATGATCTGGACTCTCAAGGAAGACATTAGACAGCAAAATCAGACAATGAAAGATCACTTCGACAATGAATTACACAAACAAATCCAGGAAGCAAAGGATCAACTATACAGGGAGATAGAGGTTATAAAAAACAAACAAACAGAAATCCTAGAAATGCAGGAAGCAATAAACCAACTTAAAAACTCAATGGAGAATACTACCAGCAGAGTAGAACACTTAGAAGATAGAACATCAGACAATGAAGACAAAGTATTTCAACTTGAAAAGCACATAGCCAGCTCAGCAAGACTGTTAAGAAACCATGAGCACAACATCCTAGAAATATGGGATAACATTAAGAGACCAAACTTAAGAGTCATTGGGATACAGGAAGGTACAGAGCTCCAAACCAAAGGAATGAGCAATCTATTCAATGAAATAATATGAGAAAACTTCCCAGACTTGAAGAATGAAACAGAATGCCAAATCCTAGAAGCCTACAGGACGCCGAATGTGCAAAATCATAAGAGATCCACACCTAGACATATTATAATGAAGATGCCCAACATACAGAATAAGGAGAGAATTTTAAAAGCTACAAGAGAAAGGAAGCAGATTACATTTAGGGGTAAGCCAATCAGGATAACAGCTGATCTTTCAACACAGACTCTGAAAGCTAGAAGATCCTGGAATAACATATTTCAAACACTGAAAGAAAATGGGTTCCAACCAAGAATTGTGTTTCCAGCGAAATTAAGCTTCAGGATGGAAGATGAAATTAAAACCTTCCACGATAAACAAAAGTTAAAAGAATTTGCAGCTAGAAAACCATCTCTTCAAAACATCCTCGGCAAAACATTACAGGAAGAGGAAATGGAAAATAACAATGAAAACCAACAGTGGGAGGTAGGACAGTAAAGGGGGGGAAATAATCAAAGAGGAAAACAAACCATGTTTAGTAACAGAAATAAACAAATATGGCTGGAAGAACAACCCATATCTCAATAATAACCCTAAATGTTAATGGCTTAAACTCACCAATCAAGAGACACAGGCTAGTAGAATGGATCACAAAACAAGACCCAACAATATGCTGCCTACAGGAAACGCATTTGATAGGAAAAGACATACATATGCTGAAGGTGAAAGGTTGGGAAAAATCATATCACTCATATGGACTTCGGAAACAAGCAGGAGTGTCCATACTCATATCAAATAAAATAGATTTGAAGCCAAACTTAATCAAAAGGGATAAAGAGGAACACTACATACTGCTTAAGGGAACCATAAACCAACAAGACATAAAAATCATAAATATATATGCCCCAAACAATGGTGCAGCTATGTTCATCAAACAAACTCTTCTCAAGTTCAAGAGTCTAATAGACCACCATACAATAATCATGGGAGACTTCAACACACCTCTCTCGCCACTAGACAGATGTTCCAAACAAAAGTTGAATAAGGATACTATAGAACTCAATAACACAATTAATAACCTAGACTTAATTGACATATATAGAATATACCACCTAACATCAAGCAGTTACACTTTTTTCTCAGCAGCACATGGATCCTTCTCAAAAATAGATCATATACTATGTCACAGGGTAACTCTTAGACAATATAAAGGAGTAGAGATAATACCAAGCATCTTATCTGATCATAATGGAATGAAACTGAAAATCAACAATAAAAGAAGGAAGGAAAAAGCACACATCACTTGGAGAATGAACAATAGGTTACTGAATGATCAATGGGTTATAGAAGACATCAAGGAGGAAATTAAAAAATTCTTAGAGATAAATGAAAACACAGACACAACATATTGGAATCTATGGGACACATTGAAAGCAGTTCTAAGAGGAAAATTCATTGCTTGGAGTTCATTCCTTAAAAAAAGAAAAAAAAAAACAACAAATAAATGATCTCATACTTCATCTCAAAATCCTAGAAAAAGAAGAGCAAAACAACAGCAAAAGAAGTAGAAGGCAAGAAATAATTAAAATCAGAGCTGAAATTAATGAAATAGAAACAAAAGAAACAATTTAAAAAATTGACAAAACTAAAAATTGGTTCTTTGAAAAAATAAACAAAATCGACAGACCCTTAGCCATGCTAGCGAAGAGAAGAAGAGAAAGAACTCAAATTACTAGCATACGGAATGAAAAAGGCAATATCACAACAGACACTTCAGAAATACAGAAGATAATCAAAAATTATTTTGAATCCTTATACTCCAATAAATTAGAAGATAGTGAAGGCATAGATAAATTTCTTAAGTCATATGATCTGCCCAGATTGAGTCAGGAGGATATAGACAACCTAAACAGACCAATATCAATTGAGGAAATAGAAGAAACCATCAAAAGACTACCAACTAAGAAAAGCCCAGGACCGGAAGGGTATACAGCAGAGTTTTACAAAACCTTTAAAGAGGAACTAATACCAATACTTTTCAAGCTACTTCAGGAAATAGAAAAGGAGGGAGAACTTCCAAATTCATTCTATGAGGCCAACATCACCCTGATACCTAAACCAGACAAAGACACTTCAAAGAAAGAAAACTTCAGACCAATATCTCTAATGAACCTAGATGCAAAAATCCTCAATAAAATTCTGGCGAATCGGATACAAAAACATATCAAAAAAATTGTGAACCATGATCAAGTAGGATTCATCCCTGGGATGCAAGGTTGGTTCAATATACGGAAATCAATAAATGTTATTCACCACATCAATAGACTTAAAAATAAGAACCATATGATCATCTCGATAGATGCGGAAAAAGCATTCGACAAAGTACAGCATCCCTTTATGTTCAAAACTCTAGAAAAACTAGGGATAACAGGAACATACCTCAATATTGTAAAAGCAATCTATGCTAAGCCTCAGGCTAGCATCATTCTGAATGGAGAAAAATTGAAGGCATTCCCTCTAAAATCTGGAACAAGACAGGGATGCCCTCTATCTCCACTTCTGTTCAACATAGTTCTCGAAACACTGGCCAGAGCAATTAGACAGACGAAAGAAATTAAAGGCATAAAAATAGGAAAAGAAGAACTTAAATTATCACTATTTGCAGATGATATGATTCTATACCTAGCAGACCCAAAAGGGTCTACAAAGGAACTATTAGAGCTAATAAATGAATTCAGCAAAGTGGCAGGATATAAAATCAACACGCATAAATCAAAGGCATTCCTGTATATCAGCGACAAATCCTCTGAAATGGAAATGAGGACAACCACTCCATTCAAAATATCTTCAAAAAAAATAAAATACTTGGGAATCAACCTAACAAAAGAGGTGAAAGACTTATACAATGAAAACTACAGAACCCTAAAGAGAGAAATTGAAGAAGATCTTAGAAGATGGAAAAATATACCCTGTTCATGGATAGGCAGAACTAACATCATCAAAATGGCGATATTACCAAAAGTTCTCTATAGGTTTAATGCAATGCCAATCAAAATCCCAATGGCATTTCTTGTAGAAATAGAGAAAGCAATCATGAAATTCATATGGAAAAATAAAAGACCCAGAATAGCAAAAACAATGCTAAGCAGGAAGTGTGAATCAGGCGGTATAGTGATACCAGACTTCAAACTATACTACAGAGCAATAGTAACAAAAACAGCATGGTACTGGTACCAAAACAGGCGGGTGGACCAATGGTACAGAATAGAGGACACAGAAACCAATCCACAAAACTACAACTATCTTATATTTGATAAAGGGGCTAAAAGCATGCAATGGAGGAAGGATAGCATCTTCAATAAATGGTGCCGGGAAAACTGGAAATCCATATGCAACAAAATGAAACTGAATCCCTTTCTCTCACCATGCACAAAAGTTAATTCAAAATGGATCAAGGAGCTTGATATCAAATCAGAGACACGGCGTCTGATAGAAGAAAAAGTTGGCTATGATCTACATACGGTGGGGTCGGGCTCCAAATTCCTCAATAGGACACCCATAGCACAAATGTTAATAACTAGAATCAACAAATGGGACTTACTCAAACTAAAAAGTTTTTTCTCAGCAAAAGAAACAATAAGAGAGGTAAATAGGGAGCCTACACCCCAGGAACAAATCTTTACTCCTCACACCTCAGATAGAGCTCTAATATCTAGAGTATACAAAGAATTCAAAAAATTAGACAATAAGAAAACAAACAACCCAATCAACAAATGGGCCAAGGACCTGAACAGACACTTCTCAGAGGAGGATATACAATCAATCAACAAGTACATGAAAAAATGCTCACCATCTCTAGCAGTCAGAGAAATGCAAATCAAAACCACCCTAAGATACCATCTCACTCCAGTAAGATTGGCAGCCATTAGGAAGTCAAACAACAACAAGTGCTGGCGAGGATGTGGGGAAAAGGGTACACTTGTACATTGCTGGTGGGACTGCAAATTGGTGCAGCCAATTTGGAAAGCAGTATGGAGATTTCTTGGAAAGCTGGGAATGGAGCCACCATTTGACCCAGCTATTCCCCTTCTTGGTCTATTCCCTAAAGACCTAAAAAGAGCATGCTACAGGGACACTGCTACATCGATGTTCACAGCAGCACAATTCACAATAGCAAAACTGTGGAACCAACCTAGATGCCCTTCAATAGACGAATGGATTAAAAAAATGTGGCATTTATACACAATGGAGTATTACTCTGCATTAAAAAATGACAAAATCATAGAATTTGCAGGGAAATGGATGGCATTAGAGCAGATTATGCTAAGTGAAGCTAGCCAATCCCTAAAAAACAAATGCCAAATGTCTTCTTTGATATAAGGAGAGTAACTAAGAACAGAGTAGGGACGAAGAGCAGGAGAAGAAGATTAACATTAAACAGGGATGAGAGGTGGGAGGGAAAGGGAGAGAGAAGGGGAAATTGCATGGAAATAGAAGGAGACCCTCAGGGTTATACAAAAGTACATACAAGAGGAAGTTAGGGGAAAGGGAAAAATAATACAAGGGGGAGAAATGAATGACAGTAGAGGGGGTAGAGAGAGAAGAGGGGAGGGGAGGGGAGGGGAGGGGGGATAGTAGAGGATAGGAAAGGCAGCAGAATACAACAGACACTAGTATGGCAATATGTAAATCAATGGATGTGTAACTGATGTAATTCTGCAATCTGTATATGGGGTAAAAATGGGAGTTCATATCCCACTTGAATCAAAGTGTGAAATATGATATATCAAGAAATTTTTAATGTTTTGAACAACCAAAAATAAAAAATTTTAAAAAAGAATGTTTTAATGCATTTATTTGCCATTTGAATATCTTCTTTGGTGAAAGATGTTTTCCAAATCTCACTTTTTTTTTTTTAATTGGGATGCTTACTTTCTTATTGTTGAGTTTGAAAAGTTCTTTATATATTCTAGATAGAAATTCTCTGTTAGATATGTGATTTGCAAATGTATTCTCATGGTATGGGGCTTTCCATTTTCTTCACAATGCCTTGTGCAAAATAAAAAGCTTTAATTTTACAAAAGTACAATTTATCAACTTTTCCCTTTATTGATTACACTTTGGAATTTTATGAGAATGCTTTAAAAGGAAAAAATTTTCATATATAGTAGAACCAATTTGAACCCCTATCTCTCACCCTGCACAAAACTCAGCTCAAAGGAGATTAAGAACCAAGGCATTAGAACAGAGAACCTGAACTTACTAGAAGAAAAAGTAGGCCCAACTCTCCATCATAAGAATTTAGAAACCAAGTCTTATTAAGACTCCTAAAGTGCAAGAAGTAAAATCAAGAATCAGCAAATGCAATGGTATCAAACTAAAAAGCTTCTTCACTTCAAAGGAAATAATCAAGAACTTGAAGAGAGATCCTATAGAATAGGAGAGAATCTTTACCACATGCACCTCGGATAGAGCATTAATCTCCAGTATATATAAAGAACTGAAAAAAATTTAACATAAAAAACCCAAATAACCCAATCAATAAATGAGCAAAGAAACTGGACAAACATTTCACAGAAACCAAAAAGGGACGCTCAAAAAATAAATAAAAAATGTTCAACATCTCGACCATTAGATAAATGCAAGTTAATACAAAACAGAGATTTCATCTCTAGTCAGTGAAAATAAATGTTGGTGAGGATATGGGGAAAAAGGTACACTCATACATTGTGGGAACAAGTGCATGGAGTACTGCATACATGGCATATATTAAGGGTGTCTGAGTGGCAGGCCACTCCCCTCATGCTAGGCAGCAAACCCCTTACAGCATTGGCAGCAAACCCCTTACCCCATAGGCACAGCCCTTGGCATAGGCCACGTGTTATAGTCCCTGTGCTTGCTCTGTGGCCCGCTTGATTGGTCACTGCAAGGACAGTTGGCAAGAAATTGTATTGGTGACTGCCTGTAATCTGCTTAGCTACTGCCTGAGTATATATACATGGTAACTGAGCAATAAAATTAGACCTGCTTACTGCTTGGTCTCTGCAGGTCTTAATTAGTGACTTCGCAGCCACACTTACCTCTACCCTCTTCCGTGGACCTCCTTGCTGGACAAGAGAACACCCATGCAATACATTGCTGGTGGGACTACACTGATGCAAACACTCTGGAAAGCAGTATGGAGATTCCTGAGAAAATTTGGAATGGAACCACCATTTGATTCAGTTTTCCCACTCTTGCGTTTATATCCAAAGGACTTAAAATCAGCCTACTACAGTGACCCAGTCACATATGTTTATAGCAACTCAATTCACAATAGCTAAGCTATGCCTAGGTGTCCTTTAACAGATGAATGGATAAAGAACCTGTGGTATATATACACAATTGAATACTATTCAGCCATAAAGAATAATGAAATAATGGCATTTGCTGGTAAATGGATGGAGCTTCAGAATATCATGCTTAGTGAAATAAGCCAATTCCAAAAAACCAAAGGCCAAAATTTTCTCTGATGTTTGGATGTTAATCCACAACAAGGGAGGGCAGGGAGAAGAAGTATAGAAGTACACTGGATTGAAGGAAAGGAAGTGGGGAAGGGAAAATAAAAAAAATCAGTAGAATTAATTGGACATAACTTTCCTATCCTTGTCTATGAATACACAAACTGGCTAACTCCACATCATATATAACCACAAGAATAGAATCCTGATTAAAATAAGTTACACTCCATATATACATGTTATGTCAAAATACGCACTACTGTCATGTATACCTAAAAGGAACAAATAATAATAAAGAAAGAAAGAGAGAGGGACACCACATTTATATACGTTTCACTAGAGTATGTTGTTATATTATTCTATTTTATTATTAGTTTTTATTGTTAATACTGTACTGTGTCTAGTTTCTAAATTAAGCTTTATTGCATGTATGTATAGGAAAAAAATAGCACTCTGAAGGGTTTGGTACTAACAGTTTATAGCATTTGTAGAATGTCATGGGAACAAATCAATGGATACAGGAGAACAACTGCACTAATTTGTCACATTGCAGTTCAATATGCATAATTATACTTCTGTACAGTAAAGACTATATATGTTAAGGAAAAAGACAAATTTTCAGGAAAGAATGAAATATATGTTTCTTACTGGAAAAAAAACGAAGAGCTGAAACTTACATATTAGATCTAGAATTTCATAGTGTTGATGGAGTGAATTCTACAACTAGTGTGTCATAGTATATAAAACCAACACTATTTTTTCATATATGGTACTAAAGCACAATTTTTCCATGGTGAGTAATTACTGATGTAACAACTGAGATTCTAGCACCATAACATCCTGACAATGAGTTCCATGCAATGTAAATTGCCTCTGGCCACAATGATGTTTGTGTGGTATTCATATAATACAGTGCATAATCTATTAAGACAGGATTTGAGTTTTGTCTTATAACATTGCATCAAACATCTGGAACAATGCCATAGTGGGTCTCAATGAATTATGGCTGAGGTTATAAAAAAGGAGTAGGAGAAAAGATGTTAGTTTATGTATGATATATACTATACATCCATAATTCTGTATTTCATCCCAAAGATCAGACTTCTAACCCCAACATTAACTAGAAGGCAGTATAGCTAGCGTGTGTTCTGGAGTCAGATTGCCCTGAGTTAAAATTCTGTATTCACCACTTCCTTACTAATACTACTTAACTTCTCTGTGCCTCGTGTCCTCATTTTACGATGAAGACTTCTATTTCATAGAATGACCATAATAACAAGAGGACTTATTTCATTGCACCCTTATTCTGCTTTGTTATTTTAGTAATTCAATCAGTTGATAGACATAAAACCCTAAGAAGGGAGCCTGCTGCAACATGATAATGAACATAACAATGTTTAAAATACAATTGTGGTAGCAACATACCAAAAGTCACAAACTATTTTTGTTCTAATAAATGTGTAAGCCCAAGCCTCTGCAAAGCTTGTCTTTGAATAAAGTAAAAGGAAAGATAAGGCTGCTTTGTTCGTAAGTTGATAAGTACATATTCTTTTCCTGAATAGCAAGTTTGCTATTATAGCAAGAATGATATTGTCATAAAAATGCGCATGATTTCTTTAGATCCCACACATTTCAGGATCCATGAAGAACATGTGCAGTTCACCAACATATAAGAATACTTGTACTGGGGAATACGTTTACCAAAACAGAATATGTTAAAGCAGGTACATTTGCTTGACTATATAATTCTAAGGGATAACTGCAGAGTTTTATGCTTCCCTTTAAAAACCTTGTTGATGTTTTTCCCATGCCTGATCCCCTGGATATTATACTGCTTCTATTTCATTTTGCTGCAAATGACTAGTTTTGTCCTACATTGAAGAAGTTAAATAAAATGACAAACCACCCAACTACACTGATGGATTGCAGTTATGAAATAAGGTAGAATCAAGCAATATAATTTTCTCATTAAAATGTTACAAACTAATTAAGACCCTAAAATAATGATTGCATACCATTTTTCCAATATGCTTCACAAACTTACTTCAGATATGAGATTACAAAACTGTAGATCAGACAGCATAGGAACTAATGCTGAGGAAATGTGTCATTATCCATCAGAATTTGAGAACCAAACAGAAAAAGCTGAGTTCAGTCATTAGTGAAATCAGACACATGAAAGAATAAAATCACAAAATGAGAATTAGGCTAATAGCAATCAGAAAATTGGAATAAAAAAGCATAAACACTGAAGGCATAATTTTAAAGCATATATTCAAGACAAACTGATGTTAGATGGAAATTGCAGACATAGTAAATAAAATGTTTTCACCTAAATCAATTACATGGATGATATGAGGTCGCATAATATATAGATTTCAACTGTAATATTTTTTGCATAGTATACTGCAAAAGTATTGCCTTAAGACTAATAGTGATGTCTTTTTATATGGAATGAATTTGAAAGTACAATAAGCTCTGTCTTCCCCAAATGGATCTATTAGTCATTACAATAACTCAATTTGGCACTGTCATTTTTCTAGCCCATCTCAAATAACTTTAAAAACTCAAAACTTTAACTTAAGAAAAGTTTAAAATATGCATAAAATGTATGCTGAGAAGTTTCAAACATACAAGGAGCAATGTTTCAAAAAATCTAAACATCCCTTTATATCATGGACAAATTTTCTTCAACTCTTCATAACCCAAATGGTGACATTCAATTCAAGCTGTGTGCTCAAAGGAATAAAGGATGAACAATATGGATGTTTCAAATCTGGTTTATTCCTTTGTCTTCTGCATTGAGACCAAAAGGAAACATGCTATTATTTCATGAACTAAATATTATTTTACTGGATGCTGTCTTTACTTAAGAGGTCAAATCCATAATTACATCATTAATAATTATTTTGACATTTATTGCCTGCAAGGCATGGTATCTTTAGAAGCAATTTCAGAACATTAGACATCTCTGATCATTTATCTTATTCTAACTGGCCCACTGGTTAAAAACAATAAGATTGTAATCCTTTTAGGCAGCTAAACTAGCATTTATTAGTTTACTTGTACTCAGACACTTACTGAGACATAAGAAATGATCGAAAATACCTGCTCAATAAATTTAAGGTTACATAATATCTTTTAAAGTTTTAAGCCATTTTATCATTTGCTTGGTCAGAGAAAACAACACATTTTATTTATTTCTGAATCCTTAGTGCCTAGAACAGAACCTTCTTTGCTCATAACTAGTGTTGAATAAATGCTAATTGAACTGAACTGAATATAACAGGGATGAACACACTTTTGGCATCTGAGACATTTTTGACATTCATACAGCTAGTACAAACTGAGGGAATTTTAAATTCCCATGTAGGTACCAGCATCAATATATCTGATCAACATCCAACTACTATGAATGTTGGTAAAAACAGTTTTGAAGTGGACAGATCTGTGTCTGAATTTTAGCACACCCTTACTAAGTATGTGTCTCTGGGAAAGTTATTTCATCTCTTTCAATGTTAGGTCCCTCATTTTAAATATGTTCATGATTTCTACCAGTACAGCACAGGAGCCATGTGATGATTAGATGAAATAAGATTAAAGTAACAGGCACCAAGTAAGTGTTGGTAATAATGATGATGGTGCTGAGGAGGGTGACAAAGTACATAATACCAACCTTCATTAATGCCTTTATATTTTGCATAAGTTCAAGTTCACTGTATATTACAGTCAAGTCTATGAAACACTATTCTAATGCAAGAAGGAAAAAAGGATGAACATAAAAAATGATTGATATACCAAAAAAAAAACATTCGTGTAATGCTTTGAGTGGCACCATCTGATTTGTCAGTGTGCTTACTTGGACAGTTGAATTTGCCTGTCCAGCCTACTAATTTTTCTTGGGGTAACATCCTATTAGTATAGGTTTCCTCAGGGATAAATGCTGAAGAAGAATACTGGATGGCAGGAAGGCCCTGTCAAAAGGAAAATTTTGCAACAGAGTCTCTCATTTAAGTAATCAAAAATGACTCAAAGTGCCAAGACAGAAGATGGTAGAATTTTCACAAGAGTTAAATTCCCATTATATAGACTTTTTGGAAGACAGGAGTGAACTTGCCCTAAGGCAATCAAAGGAGATAACATAGGCAGTGCTATCTGAGCATCTGTAAAAATGTGAACACTGGAATTGGCAGTCTGAGCATCTCATACATCATTCTGCTTCCAGACCTGGCCTGAGATGACTTTCCTCTTCTAGTCTGTGGCTCTCAGCCAAGCTTAGGAAACCATATTTTCCTTTCCTGTGAAATTTCACAAACTCTGAAAGCTTAATCACCAACCCATTCTCTACATGCAGCCAGAGCTAAGTTATGAGATCTTTGCTGTAGATGCCAAGCCCATCTTGGACACCTGGGTACCACAGGGCACTTGTTTTTAACTCAGAAGTAATTGTGCAGTGTTTACTGCCAAGCTGTGAGAGAACTGTCTGTAATTTCATATATATGAATTTCCAACAAAGTGGAAAGGGAAATCTGTTCAATTTCCCTCGTCCATTGCTTTACCTAAAAATCTCAAGCCTGTCAAGAATAATTTTGGTCTACTCTCCCAAACTGGTATGCAGAAATGAAAGAAGACTAGGTGTGATAAATTTGCTCAAAATACAAAAAGCCCCAGAGTTAGAGAAAGCAATATTGTTTCTCTAACTTAAGAAATATTCTTCAATCCTTACTATTCAGTTGTTATAATGGAAGATAATTTCCTGACAACTGCTTTTGGCAGAGTTTCTTAAACTTATATGTATGAAGGAATAAGTGTGTAAACAGATAAAAATATTAAAACTTTCAGTGTTAATCCATATTTTAAAACCCAAGCATATCTTGAAAAACTTTCAAATACAGAATGCATGAAGTTCATGAAATATATATGAGTGTGATTGCATTACTGTTTCTAATTTATTTTTCCCCTCAACAAAATTCTACCTTCTAATTCTTATTTATTATGCCTTTTATTCAATTGAGTACCCAGGCAGAAAATACAATAAAGCTTTGCTAATTTCATAAAATATTGAAACACTGACACTGCAAATAGAATTTCACTATCTTTATGTACTTCTGGGTCTATCTCCTAGTTTAATCTAAAAACCTATTTAAGGAATGCATAATTTCCTGGGTTCTTCTTTGTATAAATTACTTTGGGTATCATAGGGAAAAAAATACTTAAAATTCAGAAATACTGTATCCATTTGTACAAAAGTAGTCAAAAGAAGTTAATTCCTGAGAATTAACTGATTAAAAAAAGACAATATGGTTGATGTCTTGACACAATCCTTTCTGCCCTCCTTAAAGTTTTAGAAAAGAGTCCAAGGAGTCTTCCAAGGAAAAGACGCATGCTTCTAGACAGGCATCTTTATTTGATCATCATTTTGGAGAATACTGCAATGTTCTAACTTCCTGATTAACAGGTCCTTTTCCACTGTTGAAGGCCTTGGAGCTCTCCAGGCCAGCATGCTGCTCTCTTCCAACCTTTATAATGCCTTTTAGATTTTGTGTAAGTTCACATTAAAAACAATCCAGTCTGTGAAAGACTATCCTAACACAGGAGAGAAGGGACATGTGTACCAAGTGATGGACAGAACAACAGATATTTTTGCAGATCTTTGGGCAGTACCAACTCATCTGTCAGTGTGCCTGCGTTGGCAGTTTGATTTGCCCACCCAGGACTGCACTTCCTTTGGGGAAATATTCCATTAGGCAAACCCTTTATTCTGAGTGACTCCTCCCCATAAGGGCTTGATTATGTCTGTTGCAGAATTCATACAACCTGTTTTCCTGTCTTGGAATCTGCAGCTTTTGTAGAAGTGAATGAGAAAAGTTTCTGTTAACATGCTTTCACTTTAAAAAAAAAAATTGGAAATTAAATCCAAGCTCTATCACTGTTATATTTCCAGCCCTTTTTATTTTTTATATTGAGAATGGCCTTACCATCCTTCTGGCTTAGCTTCCAGGGTATCTGAAATTACAGGCATGTGTCATTCAACCTGGACTCAAAGGTATGACTTCTATGATTCACATATTTATTATACACCAGCGAAGATGTTCATCTTATTTAAGTGTCTGTTTCCATTTGTTTTCTGGGACCTGATACCAACAAACTTAAGATTCAAACAAGGAGAAGATGGTAAACCCAAGGAAAATCCAGATAAAAGTACATAAATAGGCATACCAACAGTATTAAGTGCTCATTGTTTCTCCAAAAGAACAACTTAACACAACTTAGCACATGTGAAGAAATTATATTATCCTACCATTAGCACTCAAAAAATCTATGGGATATAGTTATTAGTTAGAATCAGTCTTCAACTTATTAGTTTCTTTTCCTTCCCTTTAAACATTCTGACATGCAAATTTTATTTCAGAACAAAATACTATTGTTATTATTAATTACTTGAGACTCTGGATTTTAATATAAATGAAATATTAAGAATATACTTTACTTTTCAATGTTATATCATTATCAATATTCTTCCTTTTTTCTCTCTATTATGCTACCTGATCTTCTACACATTGTAGGAAGTAAAATATAGTTTGGTTAAAGCAAACTAATATCATTCTCTAGAAGGCATGCATAATATGCCACTACATGAATACACATGTTATCTTATGTGTATATGTAATATATCCACATTTGTATCAATCAGAGTAATTGTATAGCAAATAAAACAATGTGTTCTTTGGGATGGGATGGGATTTTTGTACATCATTTATTTAGTTCAGACACTGTGTACTGGTATAAGTGTGAGCAAAGAAAACTGGCTAAGGCCTTGGTTTAGTTTGGGTTGCTAATACAGTTTTTATTTCTTTTACTTTTTTTTTTGTACCAGACATTGAACCCAGCAGCACTTAAGCACTAAGCCACATCCTCAGCCATTTCTATTTTTTTTTTTTTATTTTGAGACAGAGTTTCATTAAATTGCTTAGGGCCTTGATAAGTTGCCAAGGCCGGCTTTGAACTTGTGATCCTCCTGCCTCCGTCTCTGGAGTCTCTAGGATTATAGGCCTTCACCACCATGCCTAGCTTTCTTTTCATTTAAAAGGAAAGATTTTTTTGTATATTCTCAGAAGATAAAAATGAAATCTCATTTAATTTTGAACAGAATTATGTTTAATTCTATAGGGCCTATTAAATAAATGTTCATGCCAAAACATTAAAGCATTAAAGAGAATCTAAATTTATGGCTTTACATTAGAAAATTTAGTAAGTTACACAATAAGTGGATTCTAAAAATCTCAAGTGCATAAGATACAGAATCAAATTTATTGTGAAATGTATAGAATGGAGTAGGCTATTAGCTAGGTGGTCCAGGACCTGCTCTGTGACCAACTCCACCAGTTTTGCCAACATTCTGTGGCTGTGATCTCTCTTGGTTGAAATGACAATGGGAAGTAAGGCATAATAGTGACTCCAGAGGCTGAGTCAGGAGGATCGCTAGTTTGAGGCCAGCTGAGCAACTTAACACAATCCTGTCTCAAAAAACAAAAAAGTTCTGGGGGAACAGCCTTTGGGCTCAAACCTCAATAATGTAAAACACAAAACAAAACAAAAACAAACAAACGAAAAAACATGAAGTAGGAATAATTCCAGGACCTAAGGCTGACTATAATTTCAAGAATCAAGACCACAGTTTTAAAACTGTTCACTGTTTTGGCAGCTAAATCTGGCTAGGAGAATATTGGTAATAAGGAGTCAACTCTCTGACTTGCTACTTAATTTCATTTTTACTATTAGTAAATAATCAGATATATTATGTCTAAAATTATAATCACTGGCTTATGTCAAAAGGTCATTCTTCTTTATGGCTGATTAATACTCCATTGTGTATATGTACCACTTTTGCTTTATCCATTCATTTGTTGAAGGGCACCTAGGTTGGTTTCATAGCTTAGTTATTATGAATTACCCTGCTACAAACATTGATGTGGCTATGTCGCTATAGTATGCTGATTTTAACTCTTTGGATATCTACCCAGAACTGGGATACGTGGGTCCATTTCTGGGTTTTTGAGGAATCTCCATACTGAATGGGTCTGGAAACTGTCATGCCAAGTGAAATAAGCCAATCCCAAAACAACAAAGGTCAAATGTTCTCTCTGATATGTGAATGCCGGCTCACAACAAGATGAGTGGGAAGGGGAAGAACAGAAGTTCAATGGATTAGAGAAAAGGGAATGAAGGTAAGGGAGTGGGAACAGGAATAGAAAAGACAGTGAAATGAATATGACATAACTTTCCTAAGTACATATATAAACACACCACAGTGAATCTCAACATTGTGTACATCCACAAGCCTGGGTTTCTAATTAGAGTAAGATGTACTCATTGATTTTATAACTTTATTATATTAAAGTCTACTGTCACATAAACTAAAAAGAATTTTTTATCAATGATTACCAGCTTATATATCTAAATGATATATACCAAAGCACACTTTAAATATATCATGCTATATATAGTATGCTATAGTTTATATTATATATAATCTATAATTAACTTAATATAAATTTGATATTATATTATTAGATATAACCTATATATTATACCTTAAACTAATATTACATATAATAGTATGTAACATATACTATATTATAGTGTATTATAATAGATAACAGTATATTTAATAGTGCATATCATATCCACATTATAAAGCAAAAATAATAGTGTGCATGTATTGTATATAATTACCATTAGTAGTAAAATATGCAAGGGAAATAATTAGTATATTTGACCCAAGATACATTGAAGCTCTGTCAAGTATCTAGCTGATATCTATTTACCGTTGGAATTTAAATTTTAAAAACAGTCAAAAAACTTTTGAGGCCCAAGTATACATGTTTATTGCTGACAATATACTAATAGTCTTCAATGCATTCTGAAGTACTTCTCAGCTTCCTTCCGATGTAGGCTTTCAAAAATATTGTATATCTGATAAAGTTTTTCTATAATATTTTTTGTTTAGCATATAGGCATTAGCTTAGAGATTGTTAGAAATATTTAGGTGCCACAAGAAATCAGACACATACTCAAAAATTACTCGGTAAGGTCAATTTTTCTTCTACAGAAGGGTGTGCTACCAAAAAATCTGGTAAGCAGGCCCAGTGGGCAGGAAGTCTGCTCAAGTTTTTATCCATAAGGCAGCACTGCCCCTTGTTCTGATAGAAGGAGTTTGAGGTTACAATCTACACAACTGACTAGTTTAAAATTGGGGACTGAAATCATTATGATTGGATCATTTACTACACTGCAGACATTATGATGGACAAAGGGAGGTATGTTGGAAGGTTCAAAATAGCTACACTTCAACCACATGGTTTAGATCACAGCAAACATATTTTTGTTACATATTAGGAAACTCAGACTACAGGTTTAACTTTGACAGAAAAGAGAAGATCAATCTTACAATTTGTAAAACAATTTCTGCATAGGTAGATATCATAAATCTAGAGCTAAGTTACATTCCTATCCTTGAACCTTTATTCAGATATCAACTATGAAGAAAAGGTTCATAGTTTTATATGGATTTCAGGATCATAATTTTACATTTGCTGTTCTTCCCCAGCCCTATTCTTTATAGCATCTTGGTGTTGTCCCTGAAGCCATCTTTAAGACTCTGAACATCTTTTTACATATTAAACACATTCAATACTCATCCTAAAAATGTTTTATGTTCACGAATGACTATGGATTGCCTTAAGCAATTTCTGAACTATAAGTCACAGGGGAAAAATGACATTCTTTGTGTATTAAAGAAAATGCCTGGTTAGAAATAGGCCTACCTTCTAGCATTTAGTGCTACCCTGTGAGTTCTCAGGGAATTCCACTTTGAAAGCCACTTGGTTCCAATTCAGACTGTTTAAATTTGCTTTAAAATTATTCTACAGACTATTTCTCTTTGACACTTTTTCAATTACCCAGTTTGATGAAAATCTTGACAAATCAAAGTAGACTTTGAATAATTTCTAAGCATTCTCAAATCTCGCCAGTATTGATAATGTTTTCTTATGAAGGCTTTTCATAATTCAGATAGGATAGCCGTTTCTGTACTACTAAAGTGGGCTCAGAAAGGTCTGTACCTGCTTTAAGAATAAAATTAATAAAGTCTATACATCACTAAATTAATTCAGGAAAATCCCTGTAAAACTATTTTATCTGCCAAAAAGAAACAAAACGTAAAAACTGACCCAAATCAAAGGGTAGTGAATACAGAAGTAGAATACTTTACACAGAATACAGTATTTAAAGGATATTTAATAAAATCAAATATTTAATTTTTTTTCCTTTGCAAGAACAAGTTAGAAGACATCACAAAAAATACTGGCAAGGTTTTATAAGTATATGATTGCATTGATTTATGTTTGTATTTCTCCTTTTTTTATCTAGTTCCAAGAGGGAGAATTAGTTCCTCTTCTTCTCAACATGATTTGCATCTTCACCCCAACACTGAACCTAGCGCAGAGCATGCTCTCAATAAGCAACTATTAAATGAATTATGAGTGAATAAAGGCTTATCAAAGAAGGCTGACACATTCTTATATTTTCACTCCATTATCCCATAATGGGCACATGCTCATGTAAGTGTCATGAACGAAACTTAAAAACAACACTCATAACTGCTGTGGCAAAAATCACAAAAAGCAAATCCATTGGCACCCTGAATTGTTCACCAAACACTTTCACACACCATGCATACGAACATGTCTCATTTTCCAAGAAAACTGAGATAAGAGAAGATTAATTGGGTTGCTCCAAGTCAACTAGTCAGTAAACACAGGACTTCTTATTAAGAGAATTTATAATTTCTGTACTAAGTACTAAAAGTTTAGCCAAAGAATTAAGGTACATTATTGTAATATGAAAATAAATTGAAATTAAATAAACATAATTTTTATATAATCTCTAAGCAAGTTAATGCTTTTAATCCTTTTCCTAGAAAATACTGGCACTGAGAAAATTTTGAATTTGGGACATTGAGAGAACACAATTGACACATTGTCTCGTGTGTGTGTGTGTGTGTGTGTGTGTGCGCCCGCGCGCGCGAAGGCATGTGCATACCATACATACGGGCATCTGTAGAACAGGCAGACTGGTCAAGTAACAGGAAATCTGGGTTCATATTTTCAACTGGGCCATGTCCTATTGCTCAATGTCAAATTTATATCAAACAGTTAAATCATAAAACGCTTTCTCTGGCCTGTATCCATTTCTATTTATGCAAATATCACCTCCTAAAGTGAAAGCTATTTGATCTCACTATGATACTTTGAAACATTAAATGCCAGAGAAGTATCTTGCAATAATACCTTCTCAATGAATGTTCTCTTTAACAAGCTGCTCATCTCCAGAAATGAAAAACCAAAAAAAATCTAACTAAAAATGAGTAGTTAATTTTCCTGCAATCAGCAGAATCAAGGTTTGGAAGAGACAACTCTATCATCAATAAGTTCTCCTTTTTCTCCAAATGAATTATTCTAACAAGCCTTCTGAATAAATGAAAGATAGATAAGGACTTCAAAAGCTGTATGAGATCCAAAAGTCTTATATACCTAGAGGGCTAAATTCTATGTTCTGAATAACTTAAAAAAAAAAAAAACTTTAAGTGGAACATAATCTCATTAAATGACATAATGCAAAAGCGAACATAAAAGTTGTATAGGAGAAATGTTAAACACTTTCGGGAGAAATTAATGTTTATTGCTGGTCTTTAATACTCTTCTCATTTTCACTTAAATGCTGTTTAAATGCATTACTATAAATCACACTAAGCAGCTAGTAATTTATTATGGAATTCCTACACTGAAAATTTATAAAAATTTGACAATGACTTGTAGGTATTTTACAAAGAGATACAGCCTTGAATGTTTTAATTATTTAAACTTGAAAAAAAATAACTACAGGTTCTTACATGACTATCAGAACAAATACTTCAAATCAGGAGATGATTTTTAAGTAAATGCATATATTTTAAAATCACTTTTATAGAGCACTTGTTTTCCTCATACATCATGGAAACATTTATGCATTTTTCCCGCTACACGTGGCAGAATTTTTAATATGATATTCCTATGTGCTTAGGTGTGGTCTACTTATATTTATGGATTATTTAATGGTAACAGTCATTTAAATACCCACAAGTGAAGTCTTGATAAGACTGAGAACCTAGATAATGCTGCATGATTGAGGAGGAAATGAGTGCCATGCTGTTTAGTCAGCTCAGATGGCCGTAACAAAATGCCTCAGACAGGTTGGCTTTAACAACAGCACTTCATTTTCTCACAGTCTAGAGGCTGAAACTCCAATACAAAGGGTCAGGGTGATTCCTCCTGAGGTCCTTCTTCTTGACTGTGGATGGCCATCTTCTTACTATGTCCTCACTGATCTTTCCTCTGTGTATAAGCTCCACATTGTTCTTCTTTGTCCAAACTTTCTCTTTTTATAAGGACATCAGTCAGATTTGATTAAGGTCCACCTTCATGATTTAGTTTTAACTTAATCATTCTTTCAAGACACTATTTCCAAATATGAGGTACCAGAGGCTAGGACTTCAACATATGAATTTTGAAGGGACAACATTCACCCCCATAACACATGCCAACTTACTATGACGGTAGCATTTCTTAAATATAGTTAATACTTGATAATTCATGCTCTCTCTCTTTCTCTTCTATGTAGTTAAAATAAAGTTGCATGTTCAATGATATCATTTTGTTTGACCATTATTATAGTGATTTGATCATTTGCAGAATCTAGCAATACCAAGTTTAAGTTATTAAATTTGACTCCAAAAAATAAGTTGGCAAATATCATCATATTTTTCAGATTTTTAAAAACAAGTCACAGATATACCAGTCCTTACATTATTTACGGTTAAGAAATGCAATTATAATTTGCATCTTTGATCACAAATCTGACATACTGTAGGATGTGGTAGAAACTAGCCACTAGTGAACAGAGAAAATTCCATCTATTCATTCATTTTTCTATCTATTTTTATTGGTTCGTTTTAGTTATACATAGCAGTAGAATAAATTATGATATAAATAGACAAGCATGGAATATATTGTATTCTAATTAGGACCCCATTCTTGTGGGTGCACATGATGGTGGGATTCACTTAGGTATTTTCTTATATGTACCTAGGAAAATTGTTAGATTCATTCTACTGTCTTTCCCATTCCTATTTCTTTTCCTTCCCTTCATTTCCCTTTGTCTAATATACTTAACTTCTATTCTCCATCCTCCTTATTTTTAATGTACATATTTTAATGTGAGGTGGGGGACTCCCTTTGCCAATAGGTACAGATACAAGGAGAAAGAAAGCATGGTGCCTATCTTCCAAAGGCCAGAATACAGTAGAGTCAGTTAGGTAAGCAGAGATCTACTAGTTCATTGTTGTAGGAAGCATTTGAAAGTTGCAACAATGGCACACAGGAGGAAGTGGTCCATAATATGTGCAGGGGTTAGGAAGGGTTTCACAGAAGAAGTGGAAAGGAACCAACATTTAAGTCAGTGGGGAGACACAGGACTATAGGAGACTCAAGTTCTCTTTGTGTTCTTGCTCCATCACCCACCTCTTAAGTGTCTTCCCTCCTCTCCAAAAATAATTTAATCCAATGTCATCTCTCACCAATTTTACTAAAGCCATCTGGGTACTCCTCCTTACAGCTAACTATTTCTTTTTCCACTTGCTTTCATACTGCATTATTTATTAATATGTTCTTCCTCCTGAAAACTATTTGCCTTATGCTCTGGTGGATAAAAGATTAACAGCAAAGCACTGGCTAGAAATTTGTCCTCACCTGTTGCCTCATATTCATTAATTCAATAGTTTTTGATTAACTGATGGATCTTTGTAATATGTGTCCGTTATATGGCAGTGGGGCTTGAGAGAAAAGTGATGTGAAATGAGCCAAGCTTTGGACTAGAAGGACCTAGATTTGAGTGATGTCACCCATTTCTAATCTTCAAGCCTTGAGCAAATAATTTAAATTTGCTGAGCCTCAGCTTCCTCATTTATAATAAAATATCCATAAATAAACTATCAGGTTGAGCTGTTAACAGATAGAAGCAGGGAGAACAGAGAAGGTGGCCCTGAATAGTAGATGAATTCTTCTCCTCTTCTCTTCAGTTTATATTCCACAGCTCTTCATTCCTTCACACACAGTCCTCAATTACCTATTGAAATATGTTCCCCTTTCCAGTACAACATCCTCTGCCCACTCTGAACTTTCTTTTCTAGACAAATAGGAATTTTCCTTCCTCAAGCTTCACCTGATCAATTCACATCCCTCCTTGGAAAGCTTATGAGGAACATTTTCCTGCTCTAATTAGATTTTCCTTCCTTACCTGGTACTTGTATTTCTTTCAATATAATGACTTGTATTCACAGCTTCAACCACAAAAATGCATCTATTATTTTGTTTGCATTTATTTAACTACAAGTAAAAGGATTCAGTAAACAATGTGTCTGTGAATAATGACTGTCTTAATGAAGTTAGACAAAATATATCCCTGCCCTTGCTCAGAAAATACATGCCTTCTTTCAAGCCATAACTCTTTCCTAAACAAAATGTTCCATGGTCATACTCTGACCACACATGTCTGTGTTTAATTCTTACACAAGGAGTAATTCTCAGTACTGTTAGCATATTAGAATTACCTGGGGATCTTTAAAATAAAAATTTTCAATGCTAGAACTCAGTCCATATAGAACTAAATCACTATTTTGGAATAAGTTATATTGATATCTTTTAAAAGCACAAAAGGTAATCCTAATATGCAGTCATGGATGAGAACTTTGTATGGCAACTGGATACATATGATTGTATACTTGGGACTTTAAATGCGTTCACTTATGCTTATTGTTTCTCCCTCATTAACCACACTGCTGAAAGTCAAGATCATTTCCCTTTAGTTTGTGTCAGGTACTATATGCATTCCCTTAGGCAAGTCATTTAACCTCTCATAGCCATAGAGTGCTGATCTTCAGAATTTAATGAGCCCTCCTCCCTTTGAGGATACTGTCAAGAACTAAATGATATAGTTAGAAAATGACTAAACAAAGCAGTCAACAGCTACTTAAAAATCAACTACTAAAAATAATGTTCTGCCTCCAAAATCATCCTCTATAAAGCTTCTCCCTTTAAAAAAAAAAAAAAAAAGGAATACAAAAGACATATAGATCAAGAAAGAAAGAGAGTGGGGCAGAATCTTTGATGGAAACATGAACTACTTTGTCAGGAGAGGCACAGGTTCATATTGTCTATTTATTCTAGTAATGTAAGGAAATAAGTTGGTAGATAGTATTAATATGTAGAAAGATGCTGATAGCAATCTACCACTGGCACTATTCTTAACACAAGAATGAATAATGTATTAGAAGAGCAAGCAGGACCTGAATTAATGCAAACTACCATAGAGTAAATGTAAAGCTGCTATAGAATTATTTCTCTAGATTGAAGATGCACATAGTATTAAAAGTAAAAATATTTAAATTAAAAATTGGGGATTTGCAGGACATTAGAACCTTTAAAGATGGATCATTTTCTAACTGTTTGAACTTCTATAGAAAGGGATGAACTTGGAGGAAAAGAACTTCTAAAGAGGAGAATGTCATTTAAAATCATAATATTGTAAAAGTCTCAAGTCTGCTTAACTTAATAATACAAAAGTCTCTGTTGTACCAAACACACACACACACAAAGAAAACTACATTAATTAAATTAAAGAATTGGGTCTAACCATCCATTTCATTAATTTCCTGGCAATATCCCCAGCTAGTGGTCTGTCTTTAACTTTTTCAGTGAAGATAAACTTAGATCTTAATTATGTTTACCGAAAGGATTTTTTATAAAACCCATTTATTTCTGAAGGAGACTCTTTGGGATTTTCCAGAGTCCCTCTGGGACCTTACAGAACAAATTTAAATCCTGTTCAACATGACAAACTTTTAAATACCAAATGACAACTTTTATAATCCCCAAGAATCTTCTATAAAACACTTATAGTTTTTTTGCCTTCACTGACATTGTATTTACCAATAAACCTAGCATTAATTAGAAAAGGGTGTCCAGAAGCACCCTGCTGTCTTTGTCCCATTGGGATTTAGCCAATGCAAGCCAGACATATCTTGGATTTACCCAGAGTAAACAAAGAGAATGGATGCATGTGGAGATCAAAGTCACCATGTTTATGCAAATATATATGCATTTATAAATAAAAATATCTCATTTATGAAATGGTTTCCTTTAAAAAACTCAACTATAAAATGACAATGAGCAAATCTCACAAAGGCTTAGTCTTTATTCTCAGATATCAATCACACTTAGACAACTGAACAGCAGATAACATGACAGGCAAAAGATCCCTGACCAAAACTCATGGCTTATAATGTAGTAAAGAAGAAAAGGAAATTTGAAGATCACAACACCAGAGAACAACAATATACACCATACTCCTCCTGACTAGGCGTTCCCAACTGAAGACAAGTAAGTAAGAGGAAAACTCAACTTTTTTTTTTTCCGATTTGTTCCCTTTATTAAGAGCTCATTGTATTCATTTATTTAGTTAATTTAGAGGAGCATTAAAATACATTTTTATATCTTTATTTTTCTTTAAATAAAAGTGTCTCTTTGACCCCATTGGAAATTTATTTCCATGATACCAACTCCAAGTGCCATGCAACAGCCTGTCTTTCACATATTATCCCAGAGGACTAAACAGTGTACCTCTATGCCAATTATCATCATATCACCATCACATTTGATGATAATTCCCTTGAAGTTTTCAACTCTTACTTTTCCCTTGAGATTGTCTATGCTTGTGCTCCTTCTACACTTTACAGTTCTCACCAAGTGGTCTGCACACTCTCTGGATAACAAGAGTTCTTGCAAAGGTTCATATACAGTGATACACCTTTCTAAGTTTCTGTTCAAAAATTTTAGTTTAATCAATAGCTATTCAAAGAGAGAAATTTAGTGAACAACATTCTACTTTCAGATATTCAGAATTTCTGTTGTTGCTGTTTTGTATTTGTGCTGGGGATTAAACTCAGGGCCTCTTGAACACCAGGCAAGCACTCTACCACTGAACTACATTCCCAACTCTAAACGTCCTACTTTTTAAAACACACACACACACACACACACACACACACACACACAGTCTTTACATCTTGATATGTTTTAAAATCCCTAGTGGAATATCAAGCAACCATCTCTGTCCTCCAGGCATTTAACAATCCTCATAGCTACTAATAAGTTACATTTTTAATTATTAAAAATAATGAAAAAATATTTGTTTTCTTATTTCTCCATGAAAAAGAAAAATGAAGTATGGGGGTGAACTGGAAGAAAAAGAAAAGTCTGCTCTACATACAAATGATTAAATAAGCAAATAAAGAAAATTAGTTTTCTTGTTATTTTTGAGACAAGGTCTCACTAAGGTGCCCAGGTTGATCTGGAACTTCTAGGCTGAAGTGATCCTCCTGCCTTAGACTCCTGCATAGCAGAGACTACAATTAAACCTTCTATGCCCAGCCTGTTACTGTTATATTTCTATTCCATTAAGAGAAAGAGAAATACACCGTATTACTATTTGAATTAGCCATCCTTATTCCTTGTACCAATGTTAATGCCAGGAAGTCTAATTCAATTATTATTGTTCTATTCAGAAAAGGATAAATCAAAAAGCACTTTTACTTCAAGGGTATGAAGCACCAATAAGGAAAATTGGAGATTTTGTTCTATTTATTGCTTTGTACGCTAGACCAGATAATACTTTACCTAAGAATTAGGAACATTCATTATTTTTATTTCTATAGAACAAAGTGAATTTATAGAAAAAGTGGGAGAAATTTCAACTGAAAAAGAGTTTACCTCAGGCTTTTGGCTACATGGAATAGCTTGAAACACACCAGCAATCCCACTGAGATCAACTAGTAAAGATGGTTAACATACTTGTCTATCTATTCATCACTCTCTGTCCGTCCATACATTTAGCTATTCAACAATCTATCTGCCATTCATATATTTATCATCTTCCTATCCATCCATCTATCTGTCTGAAGCCATAGGACAACTACTGAGTTAACTAGGAATCTGAGGTCTAGGTCCCAGCAGGATGAAATCAAAGAGCCTTGACTACAGCCCGCAGTCTCTGTGCTCTCACAGCTGATTCTTGATATGAACCTGGACCAAATTCATGGAGCCACAATCTTAAAAAAACCCTAAGAAAGCTGCATGCATTTCCTAAGGCTGCTATAATAAATCACTACAAATGTGGTGCTTAAAACAAGAGAAAGTTATTGCCACATAGTTCTGAAGACCAGAGTCTGAAGCCGAGGTGTTGCCAAGGCAAGGCTCCCTTCTGATGCTTCCAAGAGAGTGTTCCCTGCCTCTGTAGCTCCCCTGCTGGCATCTGCTCTCCCTGGCTCCTGGTCTCATCACTCTCTGCTCTGCTGCCATCTTTCCACACTGTCTTCTTGGTCTGTATCTTCTCCTCTGCTGTCTATCTTCTCTCCTCTCTCATGAGGGTACCAGGACAGCATCTGGACCCCACTTGAGACAATCCGGGATTATCTCATTATCTAAAGTCCTTAACTTAATCACATTTGCAACACTTTTTCCAAATAAGGTAACATTCACAGGTTCCAAGGATTTGATGTGGATATTTTTTGGGAACCAATTTTGTCGCCTACCACAAACTCAGAGAATATAACAAAAAGAAAATCATTAATGGACTCATTCAAAATCAAACAAAAACAAAATCAGAATCCTTAAGGAAAAATGGCTATGAGCTTACTACATGGCAGTGAAGAACCTTCTTCAAAAGACAGTGTTGTGAAAGTGAAATTGCACAAAATACAACAAGAGGGAAAGATTATGCAAAAAAAAAGGACCTAATTCCAGAATATGTAGAGACCCAAAGATGCTGAAAGAGTAATGAGAAAAAGGAGGAAAGACCATCAGAAAAAAGGGTGAAGAATTAATCAGGAACACCACAGAAGTAATATCACAAATGACCGATGAAAATATTAAATGAGCTTAAGGCTCTTTAATCACAGAAATACAAGTTCAACCACAAATGAAATACAGTTAGTGAGCCACCCAAATGGCTAACAGGAAAAGACTGACAGCCCTAAAACTGACCACGGCGTGTAGCACTAACACTCCCACTGCTATGGGGCCATCATTTGGGAGGACTGTGCAGCACATTCTACTTAAAATGAACATTTACTCAGCATTCACTCTAGGACATAAATCTGCAGAGAGATTTGTTTGGCTTAGTTTTCTAAATATAATTTTAAATTGACAAATAATTGCATATACTTATGGGGCATAATATGATGTTTTCATATATGTATCATTGGTGGTAGGAATATAATTAGTGTTTCCTTTATGGAAACAGCATGAAGGTACTTCTGAAAACTACAACTAGAAATACAATGATTCAGCAATCACTGCTGGGTCTATAGCCAAAGGAATTGAAATCAATATTTCAAAAAGATATAATTCCATTTTCATTGCAGCATTTAAGCCAACATATAAAACGTATTTAAGTATCTATCAATGATCCATAGATAAATAAAATGTATCACATATACACACAGAGAAATACTATAAAGTGTTTTAAAAAGAAGGAAATTCTGTCATGTTTACTGAGAACTAAATGCAGAAGACATACAGAAATGATCATCAAAATAGAATAGATAGATCTAATATTTTTTAAGCAGTGGGGAGTTATTTAAGATGAAAAGTGATGAACTATATATTTATCTCTAATATTCACAACTGATTAATCACAGAAACATAATGCATTAAAATAGTGTGTGTGTGTGTGTGTGTGTGTGTGTGTGTGTGTATTTCTAAAACAGGCAAAAATCAAACCATGAGATCTGAAGTCAAAAGAGTGGTTTACCTTGGATAATGTGTATAACAGAGATGAGGCATAAGGAGGGATTATGGGGAGTTTTGAATTTTCTACTTTTTTAATGTAAGCACTGGATATGTATGTGTTCATACTTTAAAAATTCATTCAGGGAATATTATGATTTATGTCTATTTCTATGTGTGTGTTATACTTTCTGACAATGTTCTTTAAAAAATAAACAAGATGAATTCATTTTTAAAAATTGAGTTTCTGACAAACCAAGAAAGAAAAATGTGAAAACTGGTCTAAAACAAATATTTGATGTAAAATATTTATATAGATATATGTATATAATAAATTTTAAAAATGGGCTAAATGGAGATTTAAATCAAAGTGATAATTACTTTCTTTCACTAATTATACAAAAAATTTCAGAGCATCCACATTATACCCAAATTAATATACAGGAATACATAAGAATAAAGAGACACTCCTATGCTTTTGAATAATTTTTATAGCCTTCATAGAGGAAAAAAACTGTTTGGGTATGTAGGTGTATGTGTGTGCCTGAAATATCTAACAGGGTTCAGATTTAAGGATTTGAGTTAAGGAAAAAGTCCTTAAAGACTGAAAAATATTCAAGTCTCAATGCTCCTTGAAGGGTTGAAAGAATGTGATTATGTGTAGATTGTGCAACACTCATTTTCTAAGGCTATTTCCTCCCAAGTCTTATTTGTGTCTCTAGAAATATTTGGCCACCACAATCATTTTCTCATTAATCATTTTAGCTACCTGGACTTGGAAAAATATCTTAGACTAGTTTGATATTTTTCATTTTTTCTTTTATAACCCACTTCCAGGCAAAGTTCAGAAGTGTGATGCAAGATTCTCATATTTACATATTTCCCTTAGTTAAAGCAGAACATAGAGAATAATTTTTAAAGATCTGAGATAGGGAAATGAATTATTCTCACTTATCAAAAGCAACAGCACAGTATGATATGTTTATTATCAAAATTATTTTAGAGATATTCATCACAGCATGATTTTTTTGCCACTCCATAAAATGAGTATTGGGATATGCTTTCAGTCAGTTCAGAGGAAGCACCACTAAAAGCAAGTATATCATATCTTTGGAGACCACTGAAGGAAATGGCAAATATATCTGCATCTCAATACAATACAGGACAAATGTAAACATATACACAAATATGAAAAATTAAAATAGCAAAGCTTTGTTAATTATTGGAATTGGAAAGACAGCGTAAATAGGAGCAGGTCTGAAAGGGGAACTTATTTTATATGAATATTTTTAGGTTTACAATGTGCATCAATTTCTACATTATAAATTTTTAAAATTTATTAAATTTTAAGTCAATAATGCAAATCCAGAACATTCAAACTCCTCAACTCAAAGATCTTAAATAAAACCATGAAAATAATCCACCAAAGGTATGATAGCACTCAAATAATAAGGGTTAAATGATAATTTAAATTCTTGGTCTGAAAACACATAAATCAAAATCTTGTCAAAAGTTTTCCATATGTATATAAAACTGGTCACTTACTAATTTTTCCTGTAATAAATGTTTGTGTTTAGAAATAGAAATTAAATGAGAATCCACAGAAATGAGAAATTGATCAGAATGCCTATTCCAATTTATATGCAGGCTATGGTCAGGAAAAGGCCCACCTCAGCCTATTCCCTAACGCAGTTTTACCACTCCAAGACACATATGCAGTGAGGGGGAGGAGGTATTGTCTGGTCCTCATTCATATGGTTGAAAACTAGCAGCTGAAATCCTGAGTCTCTTCTACAAAGGTTAGGAGGTTGACAGTATCGGCAGAATTGTCTCCTATGCACAAGGTGCTCCTAAGTGCAGCTTCTTACCTGAGCAAGAAGTAAGGGAGGAAGGTAACTATAGCAAAGCACTTTTCATTTACTGTCAGTAAGCAGATTTTAGTTAAGTAATTTCTCCCTAAGTTTCCTGATCTATTCTTCAGAGCTTGAAGGATGATATTGTGGGTTATCATTGAGAGGTAAAGGAAAAATACCATTCTCGTATTCTCCATTCAAAATTGGAGGAGGGTAGTAAAGCAGTGGAGAGGGGAACCCCAGAAGGAAGAAAACAAATGAGGATCAGATAAACTCACAAATACCATTTATTTCTGGACTCATCATACCTGTGAAAATTTTATGATAAATGACTACATAGACTCATTAGAATTTCTATTTCTTCTTTTTGTAAGAAATAATGAAAAGTTGGAGCTAAATCACTGTAGAGCAAGCAGAAAGGAAACAGAAAGGAAGACGGTGTAAAAAGTATGGAGGAAATACGACCTACTCCTTCAAAGTAAAAACTGAATTAACAATCCTGTTTTAGTCAGCTCTTTTGCTGCAACTAAAAGATATAACCACAACAGTTTTAGGAGAGGAAAAGTTTATACGGGGGCTCACAATTTTAGAGGTCTCAGTTCAAATTCAGCAAACTCCATTCCTCAGGACTCAAGGTGACACAGGACATCATCGTGGAAGGGTGTAGCAGAGGGAAGTGGCTCACATGATAATCAGGAAGCAAAGAGAAAGACTCCACTAGCCAGATACAAAATATGAATATCCCAAAGCCAAGCCCCCAATGCCCCACCTCCTCTAACCATACCCTACCTGTCTTCAGTTACTACTGAATCCTATCAGGTGATTAATTCACTGATTGGGTTAAGGCTGTCATAATCCAATCATTTCTTCTCTGAACTTTCTTGCATTGTCTCACACTTGAGCTTTTGGGTGACACTTCACATCCAAACCATAACAAATCTTCACCCTAACACCAGTGTGCCTGTGTATTCATTGTGAGGGACTGTGTGTTGAATGACCTGGGACATTTGGTTCATATGGAATTCAGCCGTCCATCAATGACCCCAAAGACATGGTCTTACTCTCATCAATATAATGGGTGTTCTTTATACCTTAGGAAATCAAAACATTTCAGCTTTCACAAAGGGAAGTAAACTATAAACAAATTGCTAATGACCTAAGATTATGAGCAAAGAATACCTATTCTATTTCAGTGATATGCCTAAGCATCCAAAACCCAAGAAGAGAATTCTCCTGCCTCTAGTCTTTGGAGGATCTTTGGAGTGCCAACTGTACTTCCAGCCTCCCTCATTCATCTACATAGAATTTATGACTCTGACATGTCTGACTCAACCATCAAAAGCTCCCCATTTCAGTGTCCTTAAACTCAGATGTCCCTAATTTTTTTCGTTGGGCACTTTTTCATTGACACATCTTTTGGTAGTGATTTACCCAGATCGCCTGCTTTGTTTCAATTGATTTTTTTTTAATTAAACACAAGTACTTACATACACACCTCAACACTGTGACTCCTATGAGTTCCCCAGTGTCAAGCTAGACAACACACTGCCTCTAGCAGCTTGTCAAATTACTCTTTATATATTCCTACTAGTTTATGGCTCTGGCAGCTTCTGCTCAACATACACAGATCTTAGGTGTTTTATTTCTATGAATTCATCTGTCTCTTCAGACGTCGGCATGGCAGTTTGCTCTGGAACCTCAGTTCCTTAATTGGTCCAAGAAAATCCATAGACTTATAGTTTGCTAGCTTTTCTTGTTTGTAAACATGGGAATGAAGATATCCATGTTCTTCCTCATGTTGAAAAGGAAGCAAGAGGTCTCTATATGCATTTATTGCCTTTTTTTTTATCATCATGATTTCACAGATGACCCTGATCCTAAATTGAAACCACAGCATTCATTCCATGACGTCCTGTCCGTACTTGAAACTCCCTTCAATAACATAATACTTGGCTTACAGAATGTTAAAATAGTTTCAGAATTGCTAACCTGTTTTAGCCAAGATTTCTTATTATTAGATCAGACTTTGATATTTCTTTAGAGTTTGTTTTTTGCCTTTTATTTGATGGAGTATAATCCAAATTCTGTTGAAAAGTCACTTGGGTTAGTTCCCTATGCTCTATCTCACTGTGATTATATTTATTCACTTTAAATACAGTTCAATTTATTTCTATTTGCTTTTGCTTGTATATCTACTCTCCCTATTTTTATGGATTTTCTTTTTTTTCTGTTTGAATATATGTAGTATTAACAGTGCCCTAAAAATCAAAGTCTATGAAAAAGGTATACCCACACAAGTATTCCCCAGTGGCCTGCTCCCAAGCCCCCTTCCCCTTTCCATCCAGTTCCTGATCATATATTAAAGATACATGTCTTAATAATTTCTATGTTTTTATTTCTGTGGATCTTAATTTTTCTTACACAAAATGTATCATACTATGACAACACTTTTGCACTTTAATTTCTCATTGAAAATCAATCTATATCAGTTTACGCATTCTTTATTGTTCCTCTTTTCTAACTTCAAAGAACTTCATGGGTGGATGTATCATTTATTCAACAAGTCTCCTTTCAACTATTCTCTTAAATGTGAGCATTCATACCTATATTTTGTGATCCCAAACAATGTCATAGTGAATAACTTTGTGCATGTCTTTCTTTCTTTTTAATTTTTAATTTTTGTTTTATTGAAGCTGTGTCTTTTGGGTAAATATCTGTAAAAGGGAATGCCAAATCAGAATATAAACATACACACAGTGTCTCTGGATATTTCCAAATTCCACTGCATAAAGGTCAAATTTCATTTCAACCAGCAACATATAGCAATGCTTGCTTCCTCACAACAGAATGTGGTGTTAAGCTTTTTAACATCAGCCAATCTGATAGGTGAGAAATTGCATCTGTATAGTTTTCATTTGCACCATAATAGGGAAAGCTGAAAAAGTGTTTATAATTTAAAGGTCACTTACATATCTTTGTGTGTGTGTGTGTGTGTGTGTATGTGTGTGTATGTGTAAATTATCTTTCCATGCATTCTCTGGGTTTTATATTGACTTTTCTTAAGTTTATCCTTCATTCTTAAAGATATAAAATTTACACTCCAGTGACTCACCTCCTCCAGCTACTCCCTACCTACTTTCAGTTACCACTTAGTTAATCCCCATCAGGGGATTAATACACTGATTGGATTAAGGCTTTTATAATCTAACCATTTCTCTTCTGAACCTCACATATGAGCTTGTGAGGAACATCTCACATCCAAACTATAATAACCACCAATTTAAAGAAACACAAGAAAATAAAAAATGATGACTGGATTATCAAAACAGAATTACCTTAGTACTAAAGTCAGCAGTTTTCTTAATGGAGAAAACCTAAAGGTATATTCATTAAGATCTGATAAGAGCAAGCTTTCCTTATTACCACTATTAATCACATATTACTCAATGCATTTAGATAGGAGACATTAATTGCCTGAATAAAAATAGGTAGAACAAACATTTTATGCAGATGATGTGATTGTGTATTGGGAACCAGTGATAAAATGAAATCATAAAAAATAATTAAAAATGTAGGAAACTACAATATTAACATAAGAAACCAACAGTGATCATTTACACATATAATAATTAATTAGAGGACACAAAGGGAACAAAAACATCAATTACAATAGAAACAAAAGAATAAGACATTTAGGAATAATTTTAACAAGAAATGTCTAAATCTATATCAGGAAAATATTGAAACAGTCCTGAATAATACAAAGGGAGACTTGAGCCTATGTAAAGATACTCTTGTTATTTGAGAGGAAAAATCAACATTACAAAGACAAAGTTCTCCCTACCTTAATTTATAAAGATAGTGTAATCCAAACAAAAATACTAACACATTTCTTCATCCCCAGTAGAAGACTGCCTACACAGGTTAGGCATGCATTTTTAACTCACCTCCCAGGAAGGAATGCTCTAAAGTGGAGTTCATTCTTTCAACATTTTGCACTCATAGGAGAAAAAATGCTACCCACCTCCACCCTGTATTTCCTATAGCACAACCCTTCCCCAGTCCACCAGCTACCTGTGTACAGGGAGTGCAGAAGGCAGCTCACTGGGTTGGTGTCTACTATTGTTTTTGGAGGAAAAGCTGGGACTCTCATCTTAGATGATTTGCATTGCCTTGGTTGTTACCTCATTTAATCTTTTTTTAAAAAACCTTTATTTATTTATTTATGGTGCTAAGGATTGAACCCAATGCCTCACAAATGCTAGGCAAGCATTCTACCATTGTGCTACAACCCCAGCCCACCTCATTTAATCTTTATTAGAACCCTGATAGGTTAGACCATTGAGCCCATTTTCAGATGAGGAAATTAAGGCTCAAAATTTAGGCTCTGATCTATTGTCAAATAGCTATAGGGATCAGAAGTGAAAAATTCTAGAATGAGGAAATAATCTCATCTGCACAAGTTTATTTCTGTGATTTGCCATCTAGGTCCAAGAAAGGATCTTTAATGCTTCAAGACAGATGAAAAGTTGGACATGCATCCCCTAGGCCATTACATGTTATATAGCTTAACATTCCTCTAAACAATATATCTTGATCAAACAGGAATCCACTTTGCTTAGTAAAAGTCTGTTGACACACTTATCACAGGGTATCAAGAAGTGAGTCACATGATCTGCCAAGAGCATCTGCAGATCTTCTTGATTTGCGGAAGCTAGGTCTGTTACCTCAAGGTGCTTTCTTATCAATCACATCTATCTTGTTGTTTCTGTTTCCAACTTCAAAGCTGTCTCAAAAATGAATTAACATACATAAAACCCAGCTTATGCAAATATGTGCAGGTTTGCATGTAAACACTGAGTTTTCTTTAAGGTAAAATAATATTCTTTTTAATATATTCATATAATTAAAAAAATTAAATATGAAATATATGTCCACATATATTACAGAAATAACAGTATGTAGTTAGTTTTTAATATATTCATATAATTAAAAAAATTAAATATGAAATATATGTCCACATATATTACAGAAATAACAGTATGTAGTTAGAACAAGAAACAGAGAGTTGGTGTAAAAATGGCAGAGGTTCATAAAAACAATGCCAATTGATCAGATTGTGTTTGTGCATGTATGAATATACCACAATGAAACCCACCCACTATTCTGTATAAATATTGTGCACCCCAAAATAAAAGTTAAATAGGGAGGGAAGGATGGGGAAATATTAATCAATGGGTACTAAGTTACAGTTAAATCAGAGTAAGAAATTCTGGTATATCCTGTGTGGTAGGGTAACTGTAGATAACAATAATGAACTGTACATTTCAAAAAAAGAAAAATTTTGAAAGCTTCCACCACAAAGAAATGTTTGAAGAAATAAATATAATTTTCATGTAAAATTAAATTTAAAAAAGAAAAAATAGCTTTTATAATAACGAGATGTTTCTTGTAAGCTTCATGATAACTACAAAGAAATAATTATAATAGATACACCAAAAATTATAAACAAAGAATCAAAATATTATCTTAAGTGAATTATGAGAAGTCCTACTATTTTGTTGAAAGAATTTAATGTTTTTCACAATTAATCTGCACTCATTATATTTAATATGAAGGTGTATCATTAAAATTTGGTACTTGAAAAAAAGCAATGCTACTTTTCATGTAAAAATTGGAAACACTATTCTAAAAAAATGCCTACTGCTTTCCTGCTTCCAAGCTTTACTTTCACAATTCCTTACACTGAAAATTTTCTATCTCCTATCTTTCTTCTCCAATAAATAAATCACACCAATATGTTGAGTCTCATTTCAAATATCACCTTATACAGAGAGTTTCTCTACCCTAATCACTCTGGCTAGAGAAGAAATTCATCATTGATTTTGAATGTCACCTTACTCTTATTATATACTGTATTTCCTTGTTTATAGCATTTATATATTGATCATGTTTATATGTTGTAGTATAAAATTCTTACTGTTTATGCATATGGCCATATCCTGGAACACATGTGTATATGTTATTTTTTTAATAAATAAATGATATGTATTAGAAAATAATTTAGGTTAGGCATACTCTTAATCAAACTGGGATAAACTCAATTACTGGAACATTCTCCACTTTTATCATTTGTTTCACTCTATGGTCTAATCTCCAATTCCAATAATAATGTAGGTAGTATAAACCTACAAAACATAAATGATGACACTAGAAATTTCTCTTCTAACATTTTTTCCTAAATATAGCATAAGGATTCAATTACTAGAATACTCATTTCAGTATTATTTGTAATTGCCAAAGAAACTGAGACAACTCCCAAATCCAACAGTAGGTAATTTTTAAATAAACTATGATGCAGTTATCCTGTGATATACAATGAGACCATTAAACAAAAATGTAGAGAAACATGCAAATAACATGGAAAATGTTCATAGCAAAGTGGCAGGATATCTTTCAGCATATATAATATAATTCATACCAGCAGAGTCAGGGCTATGTGTTTGCACAGGTCACAGTGGAGGAGTATCTCCCCAATAAACCCAATGGTGGGGGTCAGAGAGCTTTCTAAAGGTGACCACCAATAGGCTGAAAAGAGTGACTGAGAAAAGACAGAGGGCAGCAATGAGTGTATAGTACAGCACATGCACCAGCAGATGGGCCAGTGTTAATAAAGGTTCAGCGGCAGGAGCAAGCATAAGCTTGAGGCACCTCTCAAGTAGCTACTACACATTATCCCCAGACACCTAGTGTCAAAAAAAAAAAAAAAAAAAGGAACAGGGGGCTGAAGTTGTAGCTCAGTGGTAAAGCATTTGCCTTACACATGTGAGGAACTGTGTTCCTCAGCACCACATAAAAATAAATAAATAAAATAGAAGTATTGTGTTCATCTACAACTGGGGAGGGGAAGAAAGAAAGAAAGCACAGGATTTGGTAGCAAAAGACTCCCCACCCTTTTGTTAGTCTGTCAAAAAACAGTGCAGCAACCCCTGGTCCCAGCATAAGCCCCATATATAGTTGCCATCTGAACCTTGAGGATGCAGCAAGGGAATAATGAAAAAGTAAGTCGTGATGAGGTAATTTATATAAACTTTTAAAAATAAAATTATCTAGGAATTATAAAGAAACACAGTGACATCTTGTAGTTGCAAACTGATGTGGAAAGGGTGAAGTTGATTGAGAAGGGAAATACAAATCCCACCAGTAATACACAAAGTGTTTTGTGGAATAAATACTTGGTGAAGGAAGTAAAGGAAAGAATATTTGTGCTTTTGCACCTACTTGCCATTCTTGGGGAGATTGGTGTCACCCACAGAGGTTATCATTGGCAACTCCACAGACTGAGCAGACCCTGTGGGAGGCCAGTCATGAAAGAAACTCCATCTGGGCCCCAAGACCTTTGGTAAGGGCCATGGCACACTGCAGTGGGCAGCCTGGCTTGGGTGATCACCTGTCAGCAACAGCGTGGCAGCGAAATTGCAGCTTTTCTCAGCGCTGGTTTAGCTCCATGATAAAGGGTCTGCCCTGAGGAGACATGCAGCAATTCGCTGCCAGCAAACAGCCGCCAGGCTGTCAGTGGGCAGCCTTTTCCCAGAGCACCAGTGACAGCTGACAAGGGTGTGCCTCATCAACTCTCTACATGAGGGAAAAGGTGCAATCCCCTAAAAACCCTGAAAAAAACTATGCTTGTCAAAAATGTGCTTAGCTGACACTGTGAACTGCAAATCACTTCTTCTCTGAATTAAAGTGGTAGATATGCATATGTGCTTTAACCAGTCTCCGGGGATTTCTGCCTAATATTCAGCACTGAATTTGTCATTCCAACCCATAAAATTCCAGGAAAGAATAACCGGAAGAACCATGCAGCACAGAAACCAAGGCCACAAACACCTGAGGATACTTTTGCCAAGTGTCATCAAAGCGAACGGGTTCAGAAAAAGAGCAAGCTCCCTTGCTGCAGGCAGGTCTGGCAGAATTCTTGTCACTATGGCAATCCCACACTCCTGTCCCTCCTCAGAGACAGCAGGAGCAGATGTTATGCTACAGATTCTACATCAGAAGCTGCCCCAAATCAAGCAACTTGCTTCAGTTGTTCAAGACATCCAAACACAAATGAATTTAAAGCTAACAATAAAACCGTTGATATTAACTAAAACAAACTAAGTGCCTGATATGTCCCAGACTCAGAATAGCATGTGACATATATTTTCTCATGTTATTCTAACCACAAGCCAGCAAAGAAATAAGAGGAAGACAGAAGAGACAATAAGAGGAAGAAATCCCCTAGTCAGTCAAGCCCAGCATAGGCCATTGTAACCTGGAATTTCTGCACCTTTACTATGGGATGATTGCCTCTTATTAATCTACCAGTTTTTGCTAGTTACCCAGATTGGTTTCCACAAATGGGTAACTACACAGTTTATATCCGAAATGTCCTCCAAAAGTTCATGTGCTAAAGGCTTGATCCACAATGCAGTAATGTCCAGAAGTGAGGATTTTTAGGAAAAAATTGGAACATGAGGGCTTTAATTTCATCAGTGGATTAATCCACTTAATGGATTAATGATTTGAATGGATTACTGGGAGGTGGTTGATTCTGCAGACAGGTAGGGTGTGGTGGAATAAAGTAGGACACTGGGTTTGTATCCTGGGGGACTACATCTTGTTCCTGGCCCCTTTCTCTCTAACTCTACTTTCTTGAGGTCATGAACTGAGCACTTTTGTTCTGCAACACTTTTCCACCATAATGTTCTACCTTGAAGCCAGCCTATCATGGACTGAAAACTCTGAAACCATAAGTCAAAATGAAAAAACCTTTTCACTTTAAGTAGTTTTTCTCAGGTATTTGTCACAGTGTCAAAAAGCTGATTAACATAGTGACCTTATGCATGTCACTGCAGATGTTTAAGAGCTAAATATGATGAGGTCTAAGGTACTTCTAATTGTAACTCTGTGATTTGTTCACATTTTATAAAATGTCACACATGGGAGGTAGTTCAGAATGATTAAGACAGTTTGTAGTTTCAAAAACTGTATCGGAAGGAATGTCAATTAAGTGTGAAACTGTGTGACAACAATTAGATATGAGATGGGATAGGACAGAAGGGCGCAGGCAATGAGGGCAGCATAGTCAGAGAAGGCTCCACCTGCAGCACACCACATGGGACTGAAGGCAAGCAGTAGAAGACAGAAGTGAAGAAACCAGAACACCACTGTTAACAATCCAGAGGATCCTAGGGATGGATCAAACTTGAACCAGGCTACAGAGGTTGTAGGCCATGGATGACATTGGCTTTGTGGCCTCCTAAATGGTGAATCTACATGTGCAGTAAGAAAGAACGGGCTCTAGAGTGGATCCATCATTGGGCCAGTATAGGACCTATACTGGGAGCAATGTTACTGGGAATATAGGGAGGACAATGGGAATAGCTGGGTCTTACTGAGCTGACCAGGCAAATAATCACTCTATGAACAACTCTACCTTTATGTTTCCTATGAAAACTTCAGTACAATTCATAACCTTCCTTGAAATTGTCTCATGTAACTAGGCTTCCTATGGTAAATTAAAAAGAAAAAAAAAAAAAAAAAAACCTGGGTCAGCCTTCAGGTCATCAGAGCATAGCTAACAGAGGTTGTTATCAAAGACTGTAGATCACTGGGCAATGTGTGGTCAGTCTGGAAGTCAGATGGCAGCAATCCCCAATTGGTCATTCCCAGACTGACTATTCTACAAAGTGTTAGAGCACATGTTACATATAAAGTGTTCAATGCTCAATTTTAGGACAGTCTCAAGGAAACCCAATTAAGCAGGTTTCTGTGAAGGTATTCTTCTTGGAGCCCTTTCTATCCTAATATGTACCATGAGCATCTGCAAGAGAGATAAATTATGCAGCAATTTCTACTTTTATTTAACCAGAGAATCTCTTTTCCAAGTTATTCATTAGGAAGTCCTGGAGCTAATGTCCTATGGAATATGATTTGGAAAATGCTCTGTTAAGTGGATGGGTTAGAAGATTTCCGGATACAATTGCTATACACAATGTTCCAATTCATAAAAACAAGAACATCAAAGGTGGCACTGATGTGAGAAATGTAATACCCATTTGCTGATAGAGTGATGGAATATCTGGCAGGCTGCAAGGCGCCTGGATTCTGGTCTCAGTACTTCTTTTTGGAAAAGCAAACCTCTTTGAATCCTAATATAATGACAGGGTTGAATTCAATGCCAAAGTCAGCTCTTCAATCTTATGATTTCTACATTGCCGTTGGGTAGATCGAACATTTCTTATAATTCATCTCTATTAAGTACCTACCATGTGTCAAGAACCATATTAAGAATGAAGGATACAGAATGAACAATGAAGTCTATCATTTTTTTTTATTTTAGAATTAACAATGGAATCTGGGCCTTCACCCATGCTTGAAAAGTCTCTACCACTGCGCTATATCCCCAGCCCTTTAATTTTTTTTTCTTTTTTAAATGTTAGGACAGGGTCTCACTGAGTTTCCTAAGCTGACCTCAAACTTGAAATCCTGCTACCTCAGCCTCTTAAGCAGCTGGGATTACAGGTATATGCCACTGTGCCTGGCTTGAAACCCATCTTGCAGTCCATTTAGCTAGGGTCTTTGTTCCTGGGGAATTTCCCACAAAAAGCAAATAAAGAATTGTGTTTGCAAATTGATATTAAAATTTCAGATCAGGAATATATACAAAGCTAGGAAGAGATACGGATGTAAGAAACACTGAAAAGAAAATTAAAGATAATTAAAACCAATTAGTCAAACTGAGAAACACTGAACTATACATAGAACCTCACAACACAATAATACCTTGCCAACATGAGGTATTATCTGAACACAAAAAAGAAAAAGAAAAAGAAATGGCATCGCATCCCACTTCGTTCGTTCACCACAGCTCTGACTCCTTTGCTCAGGATTCCGGTGCCTTGGCCAGGGTAGCAGTATTCTCCTCAAGCCTCCCAGATCACATTCTGAAATCTTCCATTTCTTATCCTCTTATAAGCAGAGGGATGAAGAATGTATCTGCCTAAGTCCTAGAACCTATTATATACTGATCTACCACATTTATTTGAGATTACTAATATCAGTTCAAGAAAAATACTTAAGCCAAAAGAAGTAATTTAGAATTCAAAACATTCCTTGCCCTCTAAACCATAAAAAGGAAGTGCAACTCTTGAGCTTTGTATAAATCCGGCATATCATAGTCTACTTAGTGGGTCACAGTGTGAAGCACACAACCTCCTGGGGAATGGCATGCCCTTCCCTGCAGTCACCGAGCCACTCTGGGTGCTGTGCATGCCCATCTTTCATCTTAACCCTCTAGGACCTAAGCCTCTGTTCCCCAAGCTACTTCTGTTTCACAGAGCAGTGGTTCAGAGAGGTAGCCACCCAGAATCAGAGGCTTGGCAATACCTTCACAGGCACTGCAATGATTTCAAATGTCATCTTAAGAGAAAAACCAGGAAGATAGCACAAGGAAATAAGCTTACACTCTGTCCAGTCACACAAATCATGTGATTTTCTACACAGAATTTTTAAAGAGGCAACAAAAATAAAACTTCATGGCTATCAAGTTCCTACTGATTTTCACCTTTTGCACACACATACACACAATTATTAAAAGAATCAGTTCTTTTCTGCTACTTCCCATGCTTGTTTTGGGGGATACTCAGTGCATCTGATCAAACATGCCATTGTTTTTTTATAATGCTGTTGCACACTGTTGTAATACATGAATCAACAGGGGAACAGGCAAACAATAAAAGAGCTCAGAGTTGTTTATATGTGAATATTAAGGACATGTAAATCAAAAGAGAATAAAGAGATCTTTCTAATACTTTCATTTTGAGAAAGTGGAATGAAGACTCACATCCATAGATGCCTATCATCACCTCCAAATAAATCTCAAATTAGTTTGTACCACCTATGCCTTAAGAATAGGATCCTAAAACTGGACATTCTTATTATTTTGCCTGATCTCTAGTTTCCTTTTCTTCTTTTCCTCAAGATATTTGTGTCGGATATCAGAGTTTTGGACATAGCCAGCTGCAGAGAGAGAATAATAGACAGATACAATATATACAATGATGGATATATAGACGTGGATTTTAAAATGTTCTCCTAGATTACAGAAGGAATAGAAGTAATAGTCAATTTTCCAGATATGTAAATTTTATTATTTTATATTATCTCAAATTTGAATTTCAGTACAGAATCCCAGGATTTAGTAGCTAAAATCTTGGACATATACTGGGTCAAGGGAAGGAAACTGTTGCTTGCCTTATACCCTCAGGAAAGTCACATTACCTCTCTTGTTTTCAAACTTCTCCACTGTAAAAATGGACATAAGTCATGGCTATGGTTTGAATGTGCTCCCTCAAAAATTCATGTGTTGAAACATAATGGTCACTAGGATAGTTCTAAAAGGTGAGGCCTTTAGAAGGTGATCAGGTTATGAGGGCTCCTCCCTCATGACAGAGATTAAGACCCTTATAAAGAAGCTTTGCACAATATTTTATCCATTTCTTCTTGTCCACCATGTGAGGAGATAGTGTTCCTCCCCTATGGAGGACGTGGTAACACAGCACCATCACAACAGAGGCCAGGCCCAGACACAGAAGCTGTTGGGACTTTGATCTTGGACTGCCAGCCTCCAAAACTGTGAGAGCCATCCATCTCTGACAACCTGGCAGGGCTATTGTGAGTAGTAAAATGAAATAATGTAAGTGAAAGTAAGTGTTTTGAAACTGTAAATTAGTATACAAATGGAAGGTTCCATTATCTTTAATCAAAACCTCAAGAGAACATAGACATTTTTCATCCTTATTGACACCATAAACAAATTTAAACCCTAAAAATGAAATCAGCCCAAAGTAAAATGCTAGAAATGACAATGAGACATTTTTCACAACAACAACAAAAAATTGATTTTCCATAGACGTTCTTTCCTATTGCTTGTAAAGACCTATATCCATCAATGCCTAGGTCCCCTGCTTTGACACTGGGTATAATAATGGCTGATCACATAGCTGCTAGGCTGACTTTATTATCAGAGCCTGAAGCCACTAAGTTTCTTCTCTCTTACCAAAGGGAAATGACAAGATTCATATTAAGTTGTACTGTTACCAAGGCATTTTCTTAATTATTTTTTTTTAAAGCCATTTCCCCCCAAATGTGATATAAACCTAAAGCTCAGCATATGTCTACACCATTCAGTTCAAAAGTTCTGATCTTTTCATAATCATCATCAGTAAACAATATTTCCAAGCATCTAGACTGACTGAAAACTACACATGGAGACAATGGCAATTTCCAGAACAATGAAATAGCTGTTAGGTATTTAACAAGATATATTGTACTGCCATTAATGTACATTCCATGATAACTGAACTATGGATAAATGAGATGTTAACACTGGGGAAGTGGATAAAAATAATAAGGGAACTCTTTGTGGTCCTTTTGTGACTATTAAATGTTTCTGCAAGTTTAAAAAATTTGTCTAATAAAAAAGTAAAGCTAAAAATAAAGTTTTTTTAGGCAGATATAGTAGTAGCACATGCCTGTAATCCCAGTAACTCAGGAGGCTGAGACAGGAGGATCACAAGTTCAAGGCCAACCTCAGCAACTTAGGGAGGCCCTAAGAAACACGGCAAGACCCTGTCCCAAAATTAAAAAATGAAAATTGCTGAGGATGTGGCTTAGAGATAAAGCTCCCCAGAATTCAATTCCCCATGACATCCCCCCCACCCCGTAAAATAAGAAAAGCAACATTTTACAAAATAGAGTCCCAATAACTATGAGTATAGAAACTAGGCCTTCAAGAAATTAACCATTTGCTGAAAAGTTTTTATACCAATTCGGTCTATCAAGTGTCTAAGGAAGTTAATTTATGTAAAATTAATAATAATATTTTTAACAAGAAAAAATAGCTAATATTTTTTTGCAAAAGTGATCTCATGCCAGAAACCATATTAACTTGGTTGGCAGAGAGAAATTCAATATATGCATCACACTTATAGTGTAGGTACTATTCTAGTTGTCATGTCTCATAAAAAAGCTGAGATGCCAAGATCAGCAGCTAGCTAAAGAGCACTAATCCAGCAAGTGGCGAAATGAGGATGATACACAGTACACAACTTGACATTCGAGTGGCAGGGGAGGAAGGCAGTAGCTAATAGGAGGAGAGGGGCAATATGGAAGTCTGGAGGACCAGGCTATCCTCAGGGTACATTCCATGCAAGCCAGCCATATGGTTAGGAGGTGGGCATGTATGCTTCATCTAGGATTGACCATTGCTTCCTTAAGGTTCCTCGGGCAGGATGCTGATGCATGTCATGTAAAAATCTAACTCAGATGTCCTTTGAGGGGATGATAATGATTTTCACAGGAAGAGGCTCATCAGCTCACACACTACAGGCAACTGACATCATAGCAATAAACAATGCTGCAAAAACGATTCTGTAGGTGGTTCATATTACCAGGTACCCAGTTCTCTCTGATATGACTCAGTCTAGGGAAAGATTTCAGAATATCTGAACTAACATTGTTTTTGACAGCTGAGCTAGTGTAAGTGTTGGACAGAAATGATTAGGTGTCTTCTTAAGTTCCAAAAGCACAGGGTTCTACCTGTCTCAATAAACAAGTGTCCACATGCCTTGATAGCCCGCTAAAGAGAAAGGCATACTTCTCAGAGCACTCTCTTATGCCTTAGGATACTTTTTAAAGAAAAAACCTTATTTATTACCCAGGATGCTGGCTGGCCCTTCCAGATAAGTGAATCTTCTATTTGCCTGATGTCTCAGATACTAATTTACTACATGACCTTATTTTAGGCCTTAATTGCAATGCATGTGTAATACACTGCAAATTTTCTCATCTTCATTTTATTAATTATTTAAAGTTAATTAATAAATTTTACCTCAAGTTACTTAATAAAAAAAATATTTAAAATAGCCTTTTCTTGATATCTCAGGAAAAGAATCTGGAAATCTCCTATCTATGATTTCCATCAGAATAACACTAATTCATTCTATGAAGTATCTAAGCAAATTAATTCAGATAATAATTATACCAAAAAAAAAAAAAAAACAGCCAATATTTTTGGTAACAATACATGCTGGAAACTGCCTTAACTTGGCATAGATTAAATCAATATCAATATCAAACTTTAGAGTGTCGGGAAATATGTGGGGTCATTTTGTCTGACACAATCATTAAAAGACACAATGACATTTTATTGGAGAGAGCCAGAGATGCTAATGTCCTCAATAGTAGGAAAAAGAAAACACAGAGTTGCACTGTCCAGAATGACAGCAGAAAGTCCACAGAGCCACACTAACTTATGGAACAATATGGTGAGTCTCCTGCAGGGACTGAGAGCTGGACCCAGCCAGGTGAAAATGCTTCAGGGCCCCAAGCTCACAACTCACATGGCTGCACAGCTAACATGGAACATGTGTTGGTAGGCTAAGCCAGTGCTTGCCATCCTTTATTTCGAACTGTTTATCTTTTGGAACAATGCAGAGAAACCAGCACCACCCCTCAATCTCAGTGAACAACTACTTAAGTGTATTTTAGTAACCTCTGATGCAATTTGAAGGATCACTTTTGCATATAGAATTTGGCTTACATTTCAGCAAACTCCCGCAAGTTTCATGACATTGTGTATTAGCAGCTCTGCTCTCATCTCCCTCAGGAAACACTTCTACTATAAAAGATTGTAAAGCTATTTGTCCCTAAATAGCTGTCTGTGACCTTCTGCTTTGTGGTTTCTAATATCTCCTTTTTCAGAATATCTCCTTCTCTCTCTATTCCCATCCAGTCTGATGGATAAATTCCATAGTACTTAGCTGACTGAATACAATCAAGATTAGAGCTACAGTTACCAATAGAAAACAGATAACTAAGTACTATATGTCTAATTCAAATACACTTTGTACCAGAAGGAAATGTGTGTGAGCTTTATGTTTTCATTGTACCAGGTGATCTCTCTCTTGCCCTTAGGTCACACTAAGGAATAGAAAGGCACTATGTTTAGTGAGTGGTTAGAAATATATTTCATGGGTCCAAATAAGTAAGTGAGTTGGCATGATTGCTTTTAGGGCTGCATTGAGAAAAAAAAAGTCTCAGACCATGTCTGACTTGACAAATATACTGCATCTTAACTAATGAGAGTTATTGCTTCAGACTGGTACAGGGTGATGTCAATGTTTTGGCATGTGTGAGATGCATTTGTTAATACTGATTTAAGAACAACAAGTACTGGAGTCCTAGGAGTTCAAATTTCTGACATTACCTATTACTAGTTGAGTGATTTTAGACTATTAATATCTCTGGGCTACACAGAATATTCTCATTAGTAAAACTGGAGTAATAATAATTCCCAACTGGGCTGATGTGTAAATGAAATAACTCCCCTAAATATTGTAAGCATTTATTGAGTATATCTTAACATACCAGACACTCTGGCATCATGCCAAGAGTAAAATAAATAAGTCAAGGTCTCTGTCCTTGAGAAGCTAAGAGTCAAATAGGAGAAGCAGACAAGTGAGCAGGTAATTTCAATATAATGTGGTAAAGGCATCAATAACTGAATCACAAGGTGTTATGAGAACACAAAAGACAGGCATGCTATCAATTCAGATGATTTCTGCAGCAGCTGATACAAACTATGATAGAAGCTGGCTTTAATAGCAAGGAAACATATTGTTTTACATAGCAGCCAGTACTCAAATGTTGTTTCAGGTGTCTGACAACATCCTTCATGACCCAGAGTGTTTTTCCATCTCTGCCCTATGCTACTCAGTAAGTAATGCCTTCACATAACCTTGATCATAATATAGATCATGGTAGAAACTAAAACAGCACCCTTCTTTACTCAAGTCCCTCTTGTGATATCTTGTTGCCCCCAAGTAGATCTCATTCTACACATGGCTGAATCAATCATGAGAAAGAAAAAATGAAATTACCTAAAGTGGACATGACATCATTTGCGGGGTGAGGACTATAAGATTTACCTGATTATCTAGATCAAGGTTAAAGAGCCGGAGTGGGTGGCGGGACTGTTTCCTAAAGGACAACAATCAAGAATTTTAAAGGATAAGTAAGAATTAGCTCAAAGAAGAAGATGAATTCTTATGTAGGGGAACAACATCACAGAGGCAAGTTACCATTGAGGTAAGAGCAGCAGGGGGATCACTTCTTATGAGAGTTGGATTTCTAGGTATTTGTTGGCTGAAATTCACCTCTAGAGTACTAGAAGGATCATAGTCTTAAGATATCCCTAAATTCACTTACAACACATTGCTTTTTCCTCTTTAACTCTTGTGTTCTTGGAATGTATAATCTAAGAACAAAATAATTTCTACTTCTTATATATTTTACATAGATTTTGCTTTTCTCTGGGCATGGTAGACACTCAACAAAGCCAGTATAGAAAGAATAATGGAACACATATTTTTAATTTTGATTTAATTATAAGTTATAGTATACAGACAGTAGTTCCCTCTTGTCTGTGGTTTTCTTTTCATGGTTTCAGTTACTTTAGGTTTACTGTGGTCAAAAAATATTAAATGGAAAATTCAACAAATAAAATATATTTTACATTGCAGGCCATTCTGAGCAGTATACTGAAATCAATCTGTTCCCTTCCACCTGGTTCCCTTTGTGCTGTCTGTACACACTATGTATATGCTACCTGCCTGTTAGTCATTTTTAAAACCTTGCGGTTATGGGACCAACTGTCATTATTGTAGTGCTTGTGCTCAAGTAACTCTTAGGTAGTAGCCTAACATCATGTCATTTATCTCACTCCATCTCATTACATAGGCAACGTATCATCTCATAGCATCACAGGAAGAATGGTTAGTACAGTACAGTAAGGTATTCTAAAAGACACCAACTATATTCACATAACTTTAATTACAGTACTTTATTAAAATCACTTTCGTTTTGTTACTGAGTTTGTTGCTAATCTTTTTTGTGCCTAATGTATAAATTTTATTGTAGGTGTGTATATATAGGAAAATACATATTACCTGTACATATAGGGTTTAATACAATCTGCAGTTTCAGCATCCACTGAGACTATTGCAAAATATCCTCTACAGATTAGGGGAAACTACTGTATATATTTTTTATTAAGTAATTCAAAAGTTTTAAATTATAAAATTAAATTTTCTAATTGGTGTTTCACTGGATGGATAGAACTTTCTAGTAGTTTTTTTTTTCCATTATATTTTCCTGAAAACTCTCAGATGGGTAGGGTATAGAAGAATCTCTGACTGCATTTCCTTAGCTAGTCATATTGGCCATTCTCTCAGTGAAAATTATTCCATCATAGTATAAATCGGGTTTAATCCATATTCTTTACATTTTATATATCTGCAAGGAAGGAAAACTATAAGATTCAGTGTTATGAAGTACCAACCTTGGGTGATACGAAACCGCCAAATACCATTCAAAATACATTTCTGAATGATAAAACAAATTGTATCCTTGTGACTAATATTATAACTAATCTCTGTTATTAACACTATCGTGAATTATACAATGGAATAGGATGCTTAGACCATGTCCTGGGAGAAGCTGCTCATGATGGAAAGGGTAAAAATCTCACATTAATTCCTACAGAAGGTTGGGTTGACCATTTAGTCATATGTACTGCATTTTAAAATGTCAGTTCAATTGATGATTCATTTTTATTTTAAATGATATGGAAGGGGAAAAGACAATATATTGCCATCTAAAAATTTCATTAGAGATGAGAAAAGGAGACAGTCTTCCTATAAGAGATATGGGCACACTTAGGAAGCAATTTACTTTATGCTATATCTAAATATTAAACCCTGGGAAAAACAGTCTGGTTGTGAAATACCAGTGGAGTAGTGATGGGAACACAATCATCTATTTAGGCACCTCAATAAAGGAGAGAAAAGATGAAAACTATCTTGCAATGTATGTAACAGGGTGAAAAGAAGAAGTAATTTAAAATACAACACCTGTTTATCAACAGACAACACATAGTCAATGCATTTAAAACTGCATTGTAGTTCTCTCTTTAGCACCTAAATTGATGCACAGTTTATTTCTATTCCCCATCTTCCCATCAAACATGGACAGGGAAACTGTGATTAGAATGAGTCTCTATTTTTCTGTTTTGGATCCCTTCAGTGCCAACCATTTTTAGAGTTTCATCTTTAATTTTACTGCGAGACATCTAAATGAATGGGAATTAGAAACTTGGCTACAGGAACTCTCAGATTTAATCTTCTTTACATTCTTATTCGTATAGCATCAATAGCACAGTCTGATCTTACTGGCACTTTCAACTGCGATGTCAGGTTCATTTCAAAATTTAATACAATGTATTTGTCATCACCACACTTCCTTCAGGAAGGACACTGATACCAAATGGCTACCAGTTGGTGGTCTGAAAAAGATAGCTTGCTGAAAATAGAAAACTCTCTCCTTTAAACCTAAATAACTCATCTCCCATATTATATATCTTGTTTTTGCAAGAAAAGAGTATTGCTTTCCACTATTTGATCTTTTAGTAATCCATCTAGGTAATGATAACAAAATAAAAGAATATTTACTCACTGCTTGCTTCTAGAAAGACAGTATCATATTTCAAAGATTTAAAAAATAACTTGTGCAGCAGGAAAAAAAGAAAGAACAGATTACAATCAATACTATTGTTGACTCTGACTGAGTGTAAGATACACCTTATACCAATCTGGCCTCAAATATTATGAGGTTGCCCAAGGGCCCCATTTGGCCCAGAGCAGTGCTTTCCAGACTATGGTTCTGCATCAGCACCATCAGCATTTCTAATGAATTTGATAGAAACAGAAATTCTCACGTCCCATCCCAGGTCCACTGATTCAGAAACTGTGGTGGCTCCTTCCTGGGATCCTTAAGGCCCTGGTAAGACTATAGTGGCCACTGAAATTCCTCATTGAAATTCCTTGTGTTTTTTATAATTTCCAGATGATTCTGGGAAACACTAGTTTTAGAACCACTGGATAAGAACAAAGATGTAGCCTTGAGCAATGAGTTTTCGCATCTCAGACCAAAATTTCCAGCACAGATAACCACCTTAACACCCCAAAGTGTTCTGTTTTTCTTGTTCTCACTCAGAATCATTATACTAACACTCTAGAATCCACTACAATAAACATGTAAAGAAGCTAGTTCTCCCTGCCCTCCAGACAGCCATATAGTGACTCAGTTGGTAGAATTTAAGAGTCAGGAGGATAGCACAAGCTACACAGATGCCCTAACTCAAAAATAAACAGAATTCAATGATATTTTTTATGCCTTCAAAGGGAGAACAGAAGCAGTTGAAGCTCTTTATTATCAAATAATTAATAAAATGTGAGTGTGTTTCAAAATATTGAAAGGTCTCTCATAGGCTTTCATATTTTTATCTGAAAAGTGATTCTTTAAAAATCATCATCAATATGGTTTGATTAATTTGGATCACATATCTCCTGCAGGACTGGATCTCCTAAATACCTCTCCAAGCATACTTGTTTCCATTTGTACTATATAAAAACACTGTGGCAAAGACTCTTGGGCAACCAGCAAAACAGTAGGAAGTGATAAAAAGATAGATAATAAAGGGTGTTTAATAAAACAAGTCACCAGGAAAGCAAGAGCTTCATCTTGCTAGGAGGGAAACAATATGGAATATACCTCAGATTATTTCATACCAATTTTCAGTCACTGGCTAAAGGCTCCTTCCTGGGATCCTTAAGTCCCTGGCAAGACTACAGTGGCCATTTAAAGTCCTCAGGTAAAGAGGTGCAGCAAGCTTCAGCTGGCATTTCTGTTAAGTGGTCCAAAAGATGTGGGCAGAAAACTACATTGAGTGCTACAGTTCACTAAATCTGTCTATTCTGAAAGTGCATTTCTCTGAATTTGCATTGCTTACATTACATACATGCCTATGTTTATTGAAACCCTTCTTTGATCCCTTCTTACAGCCGGCAATAAAGTTAAGATTTCCATTCTCATGCAAAGTAGGCTTTTTCATATCAAAATAAAAAGAAATTTTAAAAAACCTGATAAGTAATCCTTTTTAAAAATTGCAATTATTATATATTCCAAAATTCACATCTTAATAAAGTGCAGATCTATTTCAACCAAGGTGCCACTGCTCAAAACTTCATAATTGAAATTTGTTTTGGAGCCTCTATATTCCCAGTAATAGTTCTAAATTTGTAGTGTATCTTTAATAGGCTGATTCACTGCAGGACATCCACTTATGTGACAAAAAAAAATACTTGATGAAAAACCTATTTCTTTTTCTTCCTAAAATACAAAAAAATAAATAAATAAATATTGTGGTAAAACAGAATTTAGAAATTCTTGTAAGAGATATAAAAAAATATAGGGAGGAGGAGAAAAACAGCACTTGACAAAAAAAAATATGAGATACAGCATAATCAAAGGGTTTAGAAAATACAGACTTGGAAATACAAAAGGGGTTTTATTTAGAATTCTAGTGAGTCAGAAAATAATCTTTTATCTGAATGGAGTTTGACATTATCCACAAAGGTAAGCCAAAGAACATTTCTTGAGATCTAAAAATAATATGAACAAAATAAAACTTCCTTTCTGGTCAGATTTTAAAACAATAAAAATAGTTCATCCAATTCAGATCAATTATTATTATGACATGTTTTCCACCAATCAAAGTCATCCTTTAAAAAGTACTTACGGCATTAGAACTTACAAGGACATGCCACTTTAGACAAAATTAAAGATCACCTTCTTGGATTCTTCAAAGTTATTAGTGAAAAAACAAGGAGTCCTAGTAAAATAGCCTTGGGATGAAAAACAGAGTCCCTTAATAATGGGAAACCATTCTTCACGCTTTCTGTGCAAATACAGACAAAACTGAAGGAAAATATTTGCTCTAAAAAAGCCCAGTGCAGAGGTGAAAATAAAACCCTGATATCTAAAAGGGAATATATCAATATCTTGGATTAAATATGTTTGCTAAAATACATATATTTTTTTTCCAGGAAGCTTATTTGGCAAATTATGGTACAAAGCTGGAGGTGATTGCTCAGGATCTGATGAGCCTATCAGACAGATCCATGTTTATCCAATGATCCTGCTCATCTTCCATATTAGATACACAAACAATGACAGTCAGTGAACACTTGCAAGTCACTGAGAACACTGTCTACTTCTCTCACATTACAGAGTTTTTCTCAACCTGTTCAACAAAGATGTCACATAGTGGGAAACTTTAGTGAATTGCCAGTGAAACCTGGCAATAATGAGCCAGTTATGTTTGAGAGTCAAAGTTCAAAATATTGTGAATAATGTTATATGTGTATATAAATATGCCACAAATGAAATTCACTGTTCTATATAGTTAATATACACATTTAAAAGGTTGTAAAAAAATAAAACAAACTCAGGTCAAAATAAGACACATTAATAATCTAATCTAGGAGAGAAATATGCTGGGCTCAGATTCTTTTATCACACTCCATTACATTTAAAATGTCTCATTTAAAATCAGGAAATGTACTTATCAACGAAATAAGAATAACCTATGTATAGTCTACACTCAGTAAATTTCTGTAGACCCACAGTAGACATTGAGAAGATATTGTACAGGGAGAGAAAACAAAGCTGTCCTACCAATTGAAGACATAAATATCATATTCCATAGCTGTAGAAATTCATACATGACTACTTGGATTGTAGATGATCCAAGGTAGATCACATTCTTAAATAAATCCACAGGTTTAATCATATCAAGAATTGCTAGAGATTTTCAAAATGGCAGAATAGAGGAGGTTGCTTTCCTGTTTACTCCATGGCATAAAACTAAGAAAGCACACAAGCAGCTTCTCAGCAAGTAAGGTATGGGAAACTGTCAGAGACACTATAAGTCTATAGGGTAGAAACTCCACAGCCTCAGATCCATACTGTTGGATAGGTAGTCACACAAACAAACAACATGAAAAATCAAGTGAACAAAGCACCACACACAAACCAACATACTCCAATAACAGAACCCATTGACACCACAGTAGAAGAAATGTTCGAGAAGGAGTCTAGAATGTACTAGTTAAACTTACCTGTGAAGTAAAGGACAGTATAAGGAGTGAAATCAGAGAGAAAATACAGGAAGTGAAAGATCACCAAAATAAAAAGAGATTCTGGAAAAAAAAAAAAAAAACAAGCACAAGTCCTCAAAAGAAGGGGATCAAATTAACAATTCAATTGAAAGCATCACCAGCCAACTAGATCAATTGGAAGACAGTTTCAGGCAATGAAGACAAAATACTAACCTTGAAAACAAAGTTCAATGTGGAGAAAAGACATTAAGAGACCATGAACAGAACTTCCAAGAAATACAGGATAACCTGAAAAGACCAAACTTAAAGATTTACTGGAATATATGAAGACTCAGAGACACAAACCAAAGGAATACAGAATCTTTTTAATGAAATTATATCAGAAAATTTCCCAGACCTATAGAATGAAATGGAAAATCCAATACAGGAGGCTTGCAGGACCCCAAATATACAAAATTACAATAGACTCACACCAAGGCACATTAGTATGAAAATGCCTAACATACAGAATAAGGATAGAATTTTAAAGGCTGCCATAAAAAAAAAAAAAAAAAAAAAAAAAAAAAAAAAAAACAGGTAACATTTAGTAGGAAACCAATCTAGGTCTCAGCTAATCTTTCAATCCAGACCCTCAAAGCTAGTAGGTCTTGGAATAATATATGCCAAGCTCTGAAAGAAAATGGATGCCAGCTAAGAATACTATACCCAGCAAAATTAAGTTTCAGAATTGATGATGAAATAAAAAACCTTTCATGATAAACAAAAATTAAAAGAATTCACAAGTAGAAATACTCAAGATTTTTAATAAAGAAAGGAAGAAAAGTGAAAACCATCAAAGAGAGGAACTACACTAAAAGAACAATAAATCTGCAGCCAATATGGAAAGCAGTATGGAGATTTCTTGGAAAATTGGGAATGGAACCACCATTTGACCCAGCTGTCCCTCTCCTCGGTCTATACTCAAAGGACTTAAAAACAGCATATTACAGGGACACAGCCACATCAAGGTTTATAGCAGCACAATTCACAATAGCTAAACTGTGGAACCAAACTAGATGCCCTTCAATAGATGAATGGATAAAAAATTGTGGCATATATACACAATGGAATACTACTCAGCGATAAAATCATGGCATTTGCAAGTAAATGGATAGAGTTAGAGAAGATAATGCTAAGTAAAGTTAGTCAATCCTAAGAAAACAAATGCTGAATGTTTTCGTTGATATAAGGAGGCTGATTCATAGTGGGATAGGGAGCAGAACATGGGAGGAATAGATGAACTATAGATAGGGCAAAGGGGTTGGAAGGGAAGGAAGGGGGAATGGGGTAATTAATGATGGTGGAATGTGATGATCATTACTATCCAAAGTACATGTATGAAGACACAACTTGGTATGAATATACTATGTACACAACCAGAGATATGAAAAATTTTGCTCTATATATGTAATAAGAATTGTAATGCATTCCACTATCACATATAAATAAAAAATTTACATAAAAAATTAAAAACAACAATGAATCAATAGAGATACTAAGCCAAATTAAAAACCAGAAATGAATCAAAATGACAGGAAATAAAAATCATATCTCAATAATAACACTGAATATAAATTCATCAATCAAAAACCATAGACTGGCAGATTGGATTAAAAAACAATACCCAATAATAAGCTGTCTCGAAGAGATACCTCATAGGCAAAGACACCCACAGACTGAAGGTAAAAGGATGGGGAAAAAAACATACCATTCACATGGATTTTGAAAAAAAATAGGGATTACTATCCTCATATCAAAGTGAACTTTAAGCCAAAGTTAATCAGAAGGGGCAAAGAAGGAAATTTCATACTACTTAAGAGAACATCTACATATATCAAAGAATCCCTTCTCAATTTCAAGATGCAAACAGAAACACCACAATAATACTGGGTGACTTAAACACACCTTTCTCACCACTGGATAGAGGCTCCAAACAAAAACTATATAAAAAAGCTAAAGAACTAAAAAATATAATTAATGATTTAGACTTAACAGACATATATAGACTATTTCATCCATCAATGTCTGAATACACTTTTCTTCTCAGCCTGCATGGATCATTCTCTGAAATAGACCATATCTTAAGCCACAAAGAAACTCTTAGCAAATACAAAAATAATATAATACATTGCATCCTATCAGATCATAATGAAATGAAAGTATAAATCAACATTAAAATAAAAAATAGAAGGTACTATAACACCTGAGGATGAAATAGTATGCTATTTAATAACAAATGGATAGGAGAATAAATCACAGATGAAATAAAAAGCTATTTAGAGGTAAATAAGAATAGCAATACAATATATCAAAATCTCTGGGACACTGTAAAGGCAGTGCTAAAAGGATAGTTCATTGCATTGAGCGCATTCATCAAAAGAATAGAGAGACAAAAAATAAATAACCTAACATTACATCTCAAAGTTGTAGAAAAAAGAGCAAATCAACACCAAAGGCAGTTGAAGAGAGGTACTAATTAAAATTAGAGCTAAAATCAATGAAATTGAAACACAAAAAAATTAAGAATCAATGAAACAAAAAGTTGTTTCCTTAAAAAATAAATAAAATTGATAAACCCATAGCCAAGCTAATGAAGAGGGAAAAAAACCTCAAATTACTAAAATTTGTGATTAAAAAGGAAATATCACTATGGATATTACTGAAATATAGATGATAATCAAAAATTACTTTGAAAATTTATACTCTAATAAAATAGAAAATGTTGAAGACATTGACAAATATCTAGAAACATTAAATTTAGTCCAAATTGAATCAGAAGAACATAAAAATTTAAACAGATCAATTTCAAGCAACAAAATTGAAGATTCCATCAAAAGCCTACCAACAAAGAAAAACCAAGGACCAGATGGATTCTCAGCCAAGTTCTACCAGACCTTCAAAGAATAACCAACACTAATCCTCACTTTGCACAAAACTCAACTCAAGTGGATCAAGGACCTAGGCATTAAACCAGAGACTCTGTGCCTACTAGAGGAACAAGTAAGCCCAACTCTTCATTATGTCAGCTTAGGAACCAAATTCCTCAACCAGACTCCTAAAGTGCAAGGAGTAAACTCAAGAATCAATAAATGGTATGGAATAAAACTAAAAACTACTTCACAACAAAGGAGACAATCAAGACTGTGAAGAGAGAGCCAACAGAATAGGAGAAAATCTTTGCCACCTGCACCTCAGAGCATTAATCTCAAGGATATACAAAGAACTGAAAAACTTAACACCAAAAAATAAAACAACCCAATCAATAAATAGGCAAAGGAACTGAACAGGCACTTCAGAGAAGAAGAAATACAAATGGTCAACAAATATATGAAAAAATGTTCACCATTTCTAGCAGGTAGAGAAATGCAAATTAAAACCACACTGAGATTTCACCTCACTCCAGTCAGAATGGAAATTATCAAGAATACATGCAACAATACATGTTGGCGAGGATGCTGCGGGGGTGGCAGGAGAAGTACACACACACATTGCTGATGGGAATGCAAACTGGTGCAACCTTTCTGGAAAGCAGTACAAAGATTCCTCAGTAAACTTGGAATGGAACCACCATTTGACCCAGCTATCCCACTCCTTGGTCTATACCCAAAGGATTTAAAATCACCATACTATAGTGACACTGCCATATCAATGTTTACAGCAACTCAATTTACAATAAATAAGCTATGGAACCAACCTAGGTAGTGATAGTTTTCTTTTCATCATCCTGAGTTTAGCAATTATTTCATAGGTCATTTACTTCAGAATTTATTCAGAAATAAATGGTTGAGGCCAAAATAAATCATCTTATATTTGATTAAAAGTAATTCCAAAATTTATATTAGATTTTATCAGACTTGAGGCCTATCAGAATTTACAAGAATGACTTGCTTTCTCTCCACTTTTATACTTATCCATATGAATTCACTTCAGGTATCCTGAACATACAGAGAGAAACTTTCAGCATCCCAACAAAATATCAAGTCCCATTCAGACTGTGGAACCAAGATTTTTCTACACAACTATGATCACTCTTCTGTAGAGCTCCTTCCAGTGTCTTCTTGGATGCTCCTCTTGCCACCAGTGAAATGTATTCTCTTCTCCAGAAGTTTGTTCAGCTCATTAGCTTGGAAACTTCAAAAATATATAATCTATGTCACATTGAAGTCACTGGCAAACTGGCAACAGTATTCTTTGTGTGTATGTGTGTGTGTGTTTGTGTGCATCTCAAAATTATTTTATTAATTTTTATTTTTAGTTATACATGACAGTAGAATATATTTTGACATATCATACATGGAATATAACTCCCCATTCTTGTGGTTGTACATGATGTAGAGTTACACTGGTCATGTATTCATATATGAACACAGGGAAGTGCTGTCCAATTCATTCTACTGTGTTTCCCATTCCCATCCCCCTATTCTTCCCTGTCCAATCCTGAGAATACTATAAAATGTTACAAGAAGAAAGTAATCACAGGAAACTACCTATTTTTTCTCCAGGCATTTAAATGAGCATTAAAACTTCTGTTAATCCTTATAACTATGCAAACACCCTAAAAACATGTGGATTCAGATAAGAACTTCTCTGCAAACTTCCATCATCAATCATTCAGAATCACACAGAGGCTAATTCAAAAAAAGTACAAACAGAGCTCATTTCAATTTCTCCCTGGACACAAGTTGGCTTCAGCTATCAGGTGCCCAGTATCCCAAACAATGAAGGAGTCATCAGGTATTTAAAACTACGAAACATCATAGAGCTGATATGAGCCAGCATTAATTCCTACTTCTCCCCAGAAGGGGAGAGCATATGTAAACACCAAAAATTAATTATTACACAATGAACAAAAAAGCTCTTAAACTGCAGTAACTTTGAGACCTCTACAACTATAGCAGCACATACTGCAAAAGACAGCCCTACCTATGAACATAAGATACATGACCACTCTCCACACCTGCTATTACACAACACAGCATCATTGCTGGCACTGGGTCCCAACCAAATTCAGAATCTTTTATTTTCTCAGCTGGAGACTGGGAGAAAAAAGTGGTTATTCAAATTTTCAGTATTATTTTCATTTTAGAAAAGAATGTTCTTTGAACAATTTCCACAGGACAAAATGTAATAATAAACGTGTATTATAAGCTGATTTTCAATTCTTTTGTGCCAGGTAATTTACTAATCACTTTTGTGTAATGAATTTAACTGTCACAATCTTGACAATAAGAGGTAGCTTTTATCATCTCCTCTTGATAACTGAAGGGAAGGATGTTACCGCAAATTGAATAATTTCCCTGAAACCATCCAGCAGGTGAGTGGCAGAGTTAAAATTCCAACCTTTGTGACTCTGGATCCAGATCTGAAACCTCTAACACTTCACATCTGACACCACACTCAACACTGAAGATGTCTGTGAGCAGATGTGTGAGGTTTTCCCCACTCCAAGCAACTTTGCCATAGCAGGTGTGTCCGACAATTCACTTTGATTTTCACATTGTCTACTTGGAGACAGCACCAAAGCCAACAAGTAATGAGCTCCTTCCCCCAAGACTACCCCAGATTCATATGGCAATCAAAAGCCCTAGGCAGTCATCTATGCTTTTGACAGATGAGTTATAAATCAGGATTCCTACAGCCCTTTTGTTGAACCCCATAATTTGCCTAGATTGGTGACAAAACTCACAGAAATACCTTACTTATGTTGCAGGTTTACTACAGAGAACATTACAAAGGATGCAGATGAATACCCAAAAGAAAGAGATAGGGCAAGGTACTGGGGAAAGAATATGGAGCTTCTTAGCCTGGTCTGGGTACATCACCGTTCCTATACCTCATGTTTGGAAATCTGGAAAAAATCTCTGAGCCCCATAGTTGAGAGATTTTTATGGAGACTTCATTACCTATGGAAGCTCAATCTCCAGCCCCTCTCCTTTTCCTAGAGGACACAGGGTAGAGCTGAAAGTTCCAAGTCATGGCTTGCTCTTTCAGATTACCATTCCTCCAAAAGTCAACCAAGAACCATCTCATTAGGATAAAAGACACTTTCATCACCTAGGGAAATCCCAAGGAAACAAGGATCAAAGACCAAATATTAAAACATGCATCCCTATTGCTCAAGAAATAGCAAGGATTTAGAATCATTGTGCCAGGAACCAGGAATAAAGACCAAAATATATATTTCTTATTATAAATCACAGTGTAATACAAAGAAAAACAACACAAAGGTGATCTCATTTGCCTAGGTTATTAAGCTGGACATCTCTTACCACAATTCAAACATTATTTGGTAATATTAGAAGCAGACACTATTAGTTTTTTACTATTTACTGTAGCTATTACAATCTGTTGTCACCTTCTATTTAATTAAAACACCATCTGGAATCTGGAGGTAACCAATTAAATCATTTGATAAAAAATGTATATTTGCCTAATTATGCTTGTGATTTAAAAGAAAGAAGAAAGGAAGAAACAGTGGACAAAAGAAAGGGGAAAGAGGAAAAGAGAGAGAAAGACAAAAGAAAATACTGCGCTATAAGTCGACCCCGTGTGGATGCTAATACACAGTCAGAATCCACTATGCAATTTCCTTCTCTTCTATGGATTATTTCACTCTATAAATCAAAACACTTCATCCTGCACACCAAGAACGTTACAAAGGGGGCTTCTCATGGCAGAGCTGATTAGTAGACATACATACTCAATATCCTAGTTCCTTGTGAAGAGACTGAATATTTTTTAATCTCTAGGATAAAGATTTTAAATGTCACTTTTCTCACTGCCATGTGACTCACATATTTTAAAATCCCCCTTAACTCCTAACAAGGATTGTACCTTCAGAAGCTTGCTGATCACAGAAAGACATAATTATTAATAGATTTCTAAGTCTTGACAACTTATATTTAAAAATGGTTCTTTAGAAATGTTAGTATTATGTCTAGAACTGATTCTGCTCTAATGCTATGAAAATGGAAAGATTTCACTTACTATTTTTTTTTCTTTTTAACATGGAATCTTTATAAGGAGGCACTTGTCAATAATATAAGGACATAATATATATGGACCTAAAAACAAGAAAGTAAAACTTGTTTTGTATTAATAAGTTGAAGACGACCTAAGAGTTTCCTGTTTTGTATCTGTTTTGAGAAACTTAAAAACCCCAGACAACTCTTAGAGAGGAGCTCATTAGAGTCCACTGAGCTTAGAGTCCACTGCATTGCACTTAGGCATAGTCAAATGGTACTCTTATGTTCTGAAGCACATGGCCACATAGAAAGTGACTGCCATTTCCTTTGTCAATAATGTGCCCCTTGATTGAACCACGAATATTCAAGCAAAGAAAAAGCTGTGCTTCTCTTCCTTCAGCAAATGACTTTTGGAGAGAGGCAATGTGTCCTCTGACTGATGTCACAACACCTCTAGTGCATCATTGGATCATACCTCGGTCATCCTGACAGACGGCCTTCAGGATGCGATGTCCCAAGCCACATTTTCCATGATCAGGGATACAGATCCCTTCTAAAGCCACCCATTGATAACACATTGGATCTTCACAAGGAACAGATTCCACCAAATGAGGGCAATGTCCTGCAGGCCCTGTGGATTCCATGAGGACATGGCGCTGCCTCGTTCTAAATCCTAAAAGGAAAAAAGGAAACAAATTTCACAGGAATCCGCTCTTAGCCCACAATGGAAAGAAGCAGCTGTTATGTGAGAGATGAGACTTTTATATAAATACTTAGAGCTTTAAAGCATATGTTATCTTGATGTGTTTTAATTTTTATGGGATGCGGAGGAATAAGAAGTTGAAAGGAGAAAAAGAAAATGAAAGCGATTTAGAGCAGAAATCTGTCTTCCATGAGTTTACAACCTGGAAATTGGAGAGGCCACATATATCAAGTGAAATAATAAATAGGGTATATCCACAGGGTTTCATAAACCAGCAAAATAAATGGAGACTCATAAAAATGACCTTATCACAGATTAATCCACATTTTGTTTTTGCTGTTGTTTTTGATACTCTTGATAGTCTGCGGTAAGCTGAAAAATCATCTACACTTTGGCATATCTCTGGTGCCTGACTGTTCAGGGCTTCTTACTTTAAGACATCCATGTATGTCTTCACTGAGATTTCCGCATCACTCTGGTCCGTAAAGACAGCATCTCTTTGGACCTCCTTCTCCATCCTGACTGAACATGAGTCTCTCGATTATTATTCAGTTTTAGAAAATATATACGGTAAGTCTAGGTCCTCAAATCCACCAGCCAAAGACCATAATGAGGACATAAGTGGACCTTACATTTAAATCCTTAAGGACCTTCAGTCACAAACTTAACATCAATAGCAGTTAAGCAGGAACTTGCTGAGGGTAAGGAACCATCTAAAAACCGAAGACAGTGACAAAGTCTAGAGTTTGTTCTAAAATGCTATTATTCAGCTTCCATTGAGTATAGCCCAAGAATACACAGACCCTTAGTTAATAGGCCTTTCAATTTTGTGTAAGAAACCATAGCTATCAGTTATGCTTTGTTTTTATATAAAATATTTTTTAATAATGGAAACAAATTCACATTTTAAAAAATGACTAAAAGAGAATGACCGAGAACCAGAAATCCTCTAGGCTTTAATCTCTGGCCCTCATAATTTGTCATTTTTATCTATCTATCTACTTATTACCAGGGATTGAACCCAGGGGTGCTTAATTACAGTGCCATATCCTTGGCCTATTTTTATGTTTTATTTTCAGACAAGGTCTCATTAAGTGGCCTAGGGCCTCACTAAGTTGCTGAAGTTGGCTTTGAACTCACAATTCTCCAGCCTCAGCCTCCCTAGCTGCTAGGATTACAGGCATGTGCCACCATGGCCGGCCATGAGATGTCACTTTTAAAACCTACTTCTACTTCCTGGAGAGCTCATACATCATCTTTCATTATTTGTACTCCAAATTCAACCAACCAGTTGAATTCCTTTAATTTCCTTTGTTTTTGTTTCACAAATCCAATCTGTTGCATAAATAATATTTTATGAGATGATCATGCATATACCCTGGAGTAAGTAAAGAAAATACGAGAGTTTTGATAAGAAGAGAACATAGAATTCCCCAAATGAGAGGTTCTCTACCATCCTTCCCATAAGGCCAAGGAGGACAACTTAGGGGCCATGAGAAGTAACAAAGCCAGGCACGCTGCCTCACAGTTTTGCCACCATGAGAAATGAGATCGGAAGGTTACAAAACTGAAGTATAGTCAGAGAAAGACTTATACAACATAGGCAGGAAGGCTATTATGCAATGAATGTGGCTTCAGGACACGAAGGAAGATGAGCTTGCTTAGAATAGTACAGGGCTGGGAGTTGTAAGTATTTTATTTGAGTTCTCCTGATCTGGGGTAACCCATACCCTCGCTTTGAAAGAGACTCTTAGACTCTCACTTTAAGGACCATCTAGGAATATGCAGGCATCTTTGAGTCAATCAGTGACCATGTTCTCATGACATTGAAAATGTCAAGATCAGGGGCAATTAAAAAAAAAATTGGCAATTGCCCTCATTCATGTCTCCGAGTCTACATCATTAACTAGACAAAATAAAACTAAAGGACTCAGCTGCCTTATTAAGCCATCTCAAGAAGAGAAGTAAGGGACATAAAGGGATGTAAACTATATTTGGTAAACATGAAATTTCAATGACCTCCAAGCTTCTGTTGTCATACAATCTGAGCGGTCTGTGTTATCACATGCAAAACTATCTGATGCTTATTTATCATCATACGTTTGTGCTTGTTTGGTTTTTATCTTTGAGCAAGTCATGGTATAGTCCTCATGATTTATGCTGTTTGACAACCAGCTCAGAGTTGAGCACAGAAACTTAGCTGTCACTACTAAGGGATTTTGGGTGTCCTATTCCTGGAACTTAATGCCATTGAGGGCCATGTGCAGCTTTCCTCTATAAATCACACTGCATCCACCTTGCCATAAATCTATAGATTACATCTCCTCAGTCAATAATTTTTTTTAGTCTTTCATTTGTGTTGCCCTTGTCCTGACTCTAACTAGGATCAAATCATAGCACAAGCTCAGCATAAAACAAAACCTTGGAATCTCTTTTTAGTACTTAACTTTAATCATGCATTGGCATTCATGCTTGCAATAGACATCAGACATCCCCTGGGTGTTTTGTTCTGAAAGATATACAACAACTATGTCCACAGTGGCTGGGCTAGCCAAGCACTCACTTCATTTATTGAATTCCATTTTAATCAGGTAGTATGATTCAATAAATGTTAACTATCATGTGCAGATCAGGAAGAACAGAAAGCACATCTAATCTTCACAGAGCACATACTCTAGGAAAAAGGGAATAGCTTCTATCAAAACTGGGATAGACACTGTTCTTATAGTACCCTAACTTAATAAATCCTCAAAACTATTTTTAAGTTACTATTCCCATTTTATATATGGGAAAACCAAGGCTAGACTACATTGTTTCCCCAAAGGTGCCTTACTGATTATATGGATGGGTATGAAACACAGCAGGTCTTTCCTGTCATAAAAAAAGGATCAAAATTGGCTGCTGTATATGTTGTGCTTTAGCTCCACTCCACAGCGTGAACCCAAATGGTACCAGGGATTACTTTGTTAACCTAAAGCTGAACAGAATGAATAGTGGAATTTGAGACACTGAGCAGAGAGAGTTAACCAGAAATTCAGCTCACCTCTGGCAAAAGTAATGTTGGTAGAATTTTCTATTTTTCTATGGCCCTAAGACTTGTGGTAAACGTGCATCATTGTACTGGAGATAATTTGCAGAGTGAATAATGGGCTGGGAAGAGAAAAGGGAAGAAGAACAGATGGCAGAAGAGGGGTCAATGTTTTTTAATTGGAGCCTTGGAACAATGAGAGAAAGCTCGAGAGGGGGCATACAGGTCTGAGGACTATATTTCTGCTTTGTTTTTAGTCCAGAAGTGTCCTGGTAAGCTTCCACAGAGCTGTCTGTGGGCAACACTGTGTCTCTGCACTGACTCCAGTGGGACAGGCTTGAAGAAATATCCGGCAGATTAAACAGATGACAGAAGCTTATTCCATCTTAAACATTCCATTTGCTCTTTGTCTCTTGTGGCTCCGGACAAGGAAAACAACTGAGTCAAAGATTCTAAGCCGACTGAATCTTGGATTCCAAATCTTTAGATATCCACCACCATTTCTGCAGGCATAGCATGTTACAGTATCATTATTGGTTTCCAGTCTGTGGTGAACACAGAAAAGCAGCAGCAACAGCACTGATAGGGTAAAGTCCGTATGAGAATTCTCAATGCTTAGAATAAGAGTGCACAGCCTGCAGCCAGTCCCAGCACACAGATGCAGAAGACAATGAAAAAACTGTAACTTGGCATGCATATTATTTGTGATAAAGCAAAATGATTTTATATGCCTCTCATTAAAGGTAGAGCCTATCTACAAGTAAGGGTGGAAAATGGAGATTTTTCCCCTTTATTATTATATATGATCTAGGACATGTCATGGTATGGATTTTAGTGCATTACCTAAATTAATTTGTTTGAGACAATAAGACTTCAACAACAGTCATCACTTCTTTGTTTCAAAATGCCTTTTCCTATGGAATTTTTAGGTTCTTAGGTGCTGTGATTAAGGAGGATACTGTATTAGAGGAGAAAGAAATCCCTCAAGCCCTACCACATAAGCATATATCTATTGTGATGTCATATAGAGAAATCTCTACCAAATTTCCTATCTCTCTCCTTCCTTCCTTCCTTCCTTGCTTCCTTCCTCCCTCCCTCCCTCCCTCTCTCCCTCCCTAACTTCTCTCTGGCTCTTTCTCTTTCTCTGTCTTTCACAGTCCTGGGGATTAAAACCTAGGGCCTTCTACATGCTAGGCAAGCATCCTACCACTGAACTACACCTTCAGCTCTCAAATTTCTTTTTAGAAGTTTCTCTTTATAGAAATTTGAGAGTGGCAAGGGTGTTGGGTATCAAGTATGCATCTACAAATGCATCACATCCACGTGCACTTTACCCATCAGCATTTTTAAGGCTAATTCTCTTTCAGATTTCTCTAATTATAACATTCTAGGTTTGTCTCAAAGATGAACTAATAAAAACAAAATCTGATCCAATTTTAATTCCTCTGAAAGGTGTCCTGGCGTCATTCAACATGCGCTGACCTGCCGAGGACTGCTCCTTATGTCTGCCTGTCACTGACTTGATGAAAGACCAGGAAGCCAGTGAACATGGGCTGGTTTTCTAGTGACTTCCAAATAGCTGACAGCCACGAACCTCAGATGATGCCTGATTGAAGGGTGTCTGACAGTCACACATAGATAATTGTTATAATAACTAATCTCTTAGGTAATAAAACATTTCCTACTTTCCCATTCCTTTCTACTATTTTTTTAACCATGAACAAAAAGAACATACCAAAAGAACAACGTGATGACTAGGAAAAAATGGAATGATTTCAAGGATATCCAACTTTCTCCATTTATTTTCTTGATGATATTTTTCTCCTCCCCTCCCCACTCATATCCTCCACATTTCTTTGTAAATATAAGTATAAACATAATAGAATATATACACATATATATTAAAAATGCATGTAAATATAAACATATATGCATATATGTGCACTTTAAAAGTGTATAAAAATAAGAAATGATTGAATGTCTTAGATTTCTGCCAGTGGACTCAGCATTTCTTTAGAGGAGGGATTAAAACATGAAGTTGGAGACTGTTGACATTCCAGAGTTTTGCAATGTCTAATGCATAAGCCTGTGCACCCCAGACTCTGTAGAATTCAAAACTACATTTAGTTTTTGCCCCTCAGTGATTCTGAAGGAACTCAAGCAGGATCACAGGATAGAAAGGGAGAATGAGGCGATCTCCAGCTCATGCTGACAAGTCAGTAGAAATAACAAGAAGATCACTTGCTGCCATTGTAACATGCTTGGACACCTTGTAGTCACAAAATCATTTCCCTGGAGGGGAAACTCCATTCTTTATTTTTCCCAAGAGGGATTACAGGCAGGTGGTCCTGCCAGGTTTTAGAAAGACTTTAAAAACCAACATTCTCTCTGCTTTAAGGGAAGCATTTTAAAATAGCTAACTCTTAGACTTGAATAGCAATCATCGAGGCTCATACTCTCTCCTGTCTGTGATTACTTAGTGCTGAGAGAAAATCATTTCTCCCCACTCTGGGCCCTATGAAACAGGAATGGAGCCTCATTTATTCCAATATTCTCTGAACAATTCCCAAATCCTGAGAGCCACCACTACCTTTAGGTGAGAGCTTCCACTGCTTCAGCCCTTACCTTGGGCTCCAAAGACTGAGCCTCTGAGGAAAAAAAAAAAAAAAAAAAAAAAACAACTGTAGTTTGGGGGGAAAAAATACCCACCCTGGTTACCTGATGCTCTCAAGATGTCACTAGCACCCTCCCTCCCTCCCACAATTGCAGACTCCTGGATTCCTGTCACTTTTCTTCTACACTATGGATGCACTCAGACCATCCCAGCTCTACTCCTTATCTCCTATAGCAGCTCAAGGATTTGCTCTCAAGGGCAATGGTTTACCTTGACTAGTGAGGTACAAAAGGCAGCTGGCTTTTCTTCTCAGAGGTAAACTTGTGCTTCAATCCAAACTTCTTTGGAGGAAATGAACTAAGCATGATTAGTATTTGGTGGGAGTGTGGACTGAATTAAAGGAAACCGAAGTCCCTGTGCTGGCTTGGCCATTATTAAATCACCACAGTATTTTTATGAAGCATCACATCATCACGTAGCCTAAATGTTAATGGCAAGATAGGTGGTTTATTAGTTCCCTAGGACTGCCATATCAAAGTACAGCAGATTGGGTGGTTTCAAATGGCAGATACGGCCAGGTGTGGTGGCACACACCTATAATCCCAGTAGCTCAGGAGGCTGAGACTGGAAGATCACAAGTTCAAAGCCAGCCTCAGCAAAGCCAGGTGCTGAGCAACTCAGTGTGACCCTGTCTCTAAATAAAGTAAAATTGGGCTGGGGATATGGCTCAGTGGTTGAGTGCCCCTAAGTTCAATCCCCAGCACCCTCCCCCACAAATAAAATAAAGTGGCAGATATGTACATCTCAGAATTCTATAGGCTGGAAATCTGAAATCAAGGTTTCAGTGGGGCTGTGTTCATTCCAAAGACTCTAGAGGAGGATCGTTCTCATGCCCCTTTCCTAGCTTCTGGTAAGTGACAGCAATTGGGAACCTGTGGCGTGTAAGGAATCATTCCCAATGTCTGGTGCCATCTTCATCTGGTATTCTCTTCTTGTCTTCTGTGTCCTTATATCCTCACATAGCACTCTCCTCTCTCAGTATGTTTGTGACCAAATATCCCTCTTTTCATAAAAATGCCAGTCATTGGAATATACCCTATTCTAGTATGATCTCATCTTACCTTGATTACATCTGCAATGACCCCATTCCCAAATATTGTCACAAGCCTACAAAACAGGCATTAGAATGGAAACATATCCTTTGGGGGACACAATTCAATCTGCAACAGGTGGTGTCTAATGAATGATGGAAAAAAGTACAATTTCAGGAGTTGACTTAAACAGCAGGGTAATAAGGGTCAATGAGAAAAAAACGCTAGTGTAAAGCCTTCTTGGAGTAAGATAGAAGATGGGACAGAAAGTTGTGAGTTTCCCAGATGACTTGCAGGGACTAGTTCTGAGTTTTGTGGAAAAGAAAAACTGAAAAGAAAAAAAAAACCTTAAAGTAATAGTTTTATACAGAGGTTTGGTGAAAATTTGGGCTAAAGTGACTAAAGATGCAAAACAAAATTAGGAAAAGGAGAGAATGAACATTTTCTAAATTTCAGTAGTGGAACAATGGAACAGAACAAAGGGGATGATACATTTAATAAACATCTATTTAATATTCATTATAATTTAATATTCATCATAATTAAGTCTGGACCCCAGAATTGCTTCTACTTTTTAGTAGTGTCCTTGAGCAAGCCACCTCTCCCCATCTCCATTCTCAGTCTGTGAGGCTGCTTGCAGCAGTACCTCTCCAAACTTGGAGACTTGGACTTGGTCACTGGAGTCCTTTCTCCTATCAGTTAATAGCTCAGAAATGAGCACATGCCACAAAGCAGCCAGAAACAGTCATTTCCAGGACTCTTCCTGAACTACTGGGAAGATATTTCTTACTAGTTATTTATTATCTAAAATGAAAAGCATGCTGACCTTCACTCTATGAAGACAGCCTGCCTTAAACTGAACCCATACAGAGAGAAGTAGAAAAGAGATGGAGAAGCAAAGAATCATGAAGGTAAAGAAAGAACAAGAGGAAGAGACTGAGACCCACTGACCTGGTTTACACTGTTGGATGCAGCCCTGTTGTCCCTTCTATGTTTAGCTGTATGAGCTAACGAGCCTCTAATTTTGGCCTAAGTCAGTGTGAATTGGATTTCTATCCTTTATAGCCAAAGGCACTCTGAGTAATATAAAGCCCGCTTGACCCAGTGCAAGTTCTACAGCTTTGAAGACAAAGGAAGTAGGACTCCATGTGGCAAAACACCAACAGCCATAGCTGAAGTGGTGGAGCCTCAGACCAGCCTTTTGTGGTTTTCTAGATGGTGACAGTAAACAGGTGTGGAACAGGTGGGACACAGAAGCACTGAGTCTAAGAACATGAAAGTCTCCCTGAGGAGTCTCATAATCAACTGCAAAAGACTCACAAAGATCTGATTATGTATGTGTAGACCACATAGGTCTAGACATTAATGACAATGTGATCTTATCTGCCCATAAATTAAAGTAGCCTGGGGGACATTCCAGTTGCATGTCAAAGAAAGTAGCAGGAGCTTCCCCTCCCCAGGTTCCATTGAGACTCATACTTCCATTCTTTGATAAAGGAATAAAAGTTAGCTTCTTCTTGCCTAAGAAGCAACACCTGTATTCCTCTTCTGCCTTCAAGGTGTCAGAATTAAGTGAGGAGCCTGGGAACATGGGCTTGTTATGATGTGAATTGATCAATACAGTCAATAAGTTGCTAATACTGGTTGTGTAAAGCAACTGCTGTAGTAAAACCACCTGATCACTTGGAACAGTTCCCTCCTTGCTGGAGCAACAAGAATGGAGTCACTATGGCTATACGAGCAAACAGATGTGGCCATAGGGACTCCATCTCAGCTATTCTAGACTCCACCTTAGTTTTTCTGTTATTGCTCCTGTGACGAGACAGCTGCAGGACCCATTTCTGAGAAAACAAAATGAAAACTGTTTTCTGCTAAATTTATATATATATATATATAGTCTTCTGTATTTTGTATCCCACAAGATTTACTCAGGATATGGTGGTCTTAGTGACCTCTATAACTTTGACATAGATTGTCGCCCCACTAACCACCCACTCGACAGTTTTCTAGCACCTGCTGGAACCCAAGATGCAGTTAATTGAGTTGTTCTTTTTAGCTTCTGTAACTTGCTTGCTTGCTAACTGAAAAATTCCATAGGATGGGGTTTTCCTCCTTAAATAGCAAATTTCCCTCAGAGTGGGGCTGCTGTTCTTTCAGAGAGCCACTTGTACACTGATAGACTCAGACCCCGGCCAGGTATGACTGGCAAAATTGGTGAAACAAAAATCCTTCAAATTATTTCAAATTTGGACTTGGTGTGTTTTCTGAGCAGTCTCCCCACAACAGGCTGTAAACTCTGGTAATGCACGTGTGTGTCGGGGATCACTGCAGAAATGATTGAAATGGGGGGTTTCAAATGAATGTGGCATAAAGCTGTGTAGGGATCAGGGAACACCAGGACTGCAGAAGCAAGCCCTATGCTCCTTTTTTTGCATATAAAATACTCAGTATTACTGTTCTTCAAACAGCGTAACGTCTGGAATATCCTGTATCACATTTCTCTGAGTAAAGGGCATATTTCGTCTTAACACCAGAATTTAAGAGAACACAATATCAATAGAAACCAAAACATCAATGAAAGGAAAGACAAGATGTTTCTGAAAATGGAGAAGGAAGATGGACATGCACAATTTAATCAAAACTAAAGAAAACTAAACTACAAAGATCTAAAAAATATCAAGCTTGCACAAAAGGTTTGAAGATTTTATTTTAAGCATCAGGACAATATTGAAAAGTATACAACATACATAATGCTTCTTTTAAGCATGTAAAATATAACATCAAATTTTAAATGTGGAAGTCTAAAAATGAATATTAATCAAAACAGTTGGATTCTGATATGATTACAGAAATCTCATCTAATTCCCTCAGTGTAACCACTTCATTCATCATGTTTCATTCATATATATGAATGAAATATATATTCACTTTAACTTATATCCAATTGAATGACAGTCACTTCATCAGCTGTGAGCCTAACTGGAAAGTTGATCAAGGTCAGATTCTATGCTTCATAGAAATGTCCCCAGTTACCTCCCTGAATGCTGTTAGGCTTGAGCTAGTTATCTAAATTTTAGAAACAAATATTGTCTTAAGCAGGCTTAATCAGCTACTTAGCTAGCAGAATAAATGTGTGTACACTGGAAGTAAATGAAGCACACACAAGCAAAGCACTCACCTTTTCTCCCCTGAGGATCACGGCAGTTTTCATGGAGGCACAGGCCCCAGGCTGACCAGGAGGATACTATGCAGTCAGTAGAGCAAGGAACACTGCAGAGCTGAGAGGCCGTGGGGGCGGGTCCCAAACACAATGCATTTTCCACAGGTCTAAAGACTGAAGGACAAAAAAAAAATAATGGCCCATGTCACACATTCTGGACATCCTTAATATTGCTCCTCTCTTTACCTGTATCTTTTTCTACTTTGCTCACATTTGCTCCATGGTAATAAAAAGTATATACAAACTAAATATCAACACCCTCCAATACACATTATTAGCATTTGGGGCGAAGAAAGGAAAAGAAGACAGTAACAGAGGGCAAGCACTTGAGATTCCTGCATTACAGAATACTTCCTGGGAATGCAAGAGAGCACTGGAAATACCATAGATACAAATTATCCAGAGTTATGATTTAAAACAAAATTAAATGGCTTTGTGAAGTTTCAAGATGAGTCTATCTGGACTATATAAATGACTGGGTCGCTGTGGAAAAAATCAAAATCGAACCCCTGAGGAAGAGTGTTTAGCATAACCAATCTACTGCTGTGACTCCCTGGAGGGGTGGAACTGGTGAAGAAACAGAAGAAAAATGGTTCTTAGATAGGAAGAAAAATCAGGCTGTGTGACTGCAGACCTGGCCGCTGGAAATCAGTTTCATTAGTAAGGCTGCCCAGAGGTGCAGGGCTCTTCCTAGGGAAGGACAAAACTAGGATCTCTCAGCTCTTCCTAGTGTACAACTGCACCCATTCTGGTCCAAGAGTCTGGTCCCTTCAAGATGCAGTGACCATCTGTCCACAGTTCTTTTCACCAAGCATCCTCTGTATGTTACACCCATTCTGAATAACTTGAGAAAGCCCAGATAAAGGAGAATACCATTCCCATCTTTGTGCACATTATAATAGAGTGGGGGCCCTTGAAAATGATACAGCAATGAATAGCCAAACACAGAATGAACTACTTTTGCATAAAGTAATTCCCATGCTAAGAATATTTGGGATGATTCTGAGTTTGTGAGTAAACGGCTTAAGTCCAGAAGACTTATAGAGTGGCTTGTACTATGCCTAAATGTTTTCTATGTCATTTCCACCTAGAAGAGCGGATTATAAATACCTCAAAGGTGGAAACTAGCATGAGAGGATCAGGTGGTAAATCATACCTTCTACTCTGTGCCCTTGCCCTTTCCATGTGTGTAAGAGTCAAATCTGGTAAAGGTGGCAATCAATCACAGCTCTGGCCAACAGAACTTCGAACAAATACCAAACTAACAGAAAAATCAAAACACTGTGATGAAAAAGTTACAACCTGTGGGGAAAATGTCTTTCTAATGAACAATGAGGCAGCTTGAGTTACTCATGAAGGTGAAAGAAACAAAGAGGTTGTGGGGGGAAAAAATACTGTTTTGTTTGCAATTAATTATTTTTTAACGTTTACCAAAAGGATTTGACCTGACTTAATATGAAAGCAAGGGCAAAGCAAGATTACCAATATAAATGTTAGAGTTTGCATGCCATGTGGAGAGAGGACAGACATTAGAGAAAAGCAAAAGGCAGTTACCTAGGAGGTGGAGGACAGGAGGTGATGAAACAATGACTGTTCTGGAAATGACTATGGGGTACAGAGGCTGCAGTGGCCAGAACTGGTACATAAGAGGATGAAAGACCATGTCTAAGGAAGAACATGCGAGATGGTTAAAGAGTTTATGATTATCTCCTGCAGAGTGAGGAAGATAAATTATGCAAGACAGTTATTCCTTGAGTAAAGCCATATAATTCCAGCCATCTAAAGCAAACATTCTTGGGTGGTATTTGGTTTGAAGGACCTCTCAGTCTACAAGAATAAGTCAAGTAGCACATTAGCAGAGATGTTATGGTTTTAAATGTCCACCCAACGCTCACGTATTGAAGGCTTTGGCCCTTAGCTCATGGCACTACTGGGAAGGGGTGAACTTTAGAATGTAAGATCTACTTAGAGGATGTTAGGTCACTGGGGTCATGCTCTTTTCTTCCTGGTTGACATGAGATTAGTGGCTTTGTTATCAGTATATACTCCCCGCCATGATGTTCTGCCTCATAGCAGACCCAATGTCAAAGGGTCAAGCAACCAAGAACTGAACCTTCTCAAAGTGTACCAAAATAAATCTTTCCTCCCTTTAAGTTGATTATGTCAAGTACTTTGCCATGGTGATGTGAATCTGATTTAAAAACACAACTTTGATACAGAGGGAAAAGGAATTGGACTCATCAGCTGAAAAATCTAGTTGTTTAATAAACATTTACTAGGCCCATCAGACTCTGGTTATAACCACTATAAAAATGTTAAATTACTTAATCTGAATAACTTCTCTTTGAGATATATAGTTACTATCTCTGGTTTTTAAATGAAGAATCTGAAGCATTGAAATGTTAGCTTACTTTTCTACATTCCCAGCTAGTGAATGATGGGGATGGGATTTAGATCAAGGCACTTGAGCTCCAGAGTCTATGCTCTTTTTTGTTGCAGGGGCGGGGGGGGGTGTTACTGGGGGATTGAACTCAGGGGAACTTGACCACTGAGCCACATCCCCACCCCTATATTGTGTTTTATTTAGAAACAGGGTCTCACTGAGTTGCTTAGTGACTTGTTTTTGCTGAGGCTGGGTTTGAACTTGCAATCCTCCTGCCTCAGCCTCCCAAGCCACTAGGATTACAGGTATGCACCACTGCGCCTGGTGAGTCTGTGCTCTTAACAATGTGACTTACTATGTGACTTCCTCATTGATCATTCAACCTACATTGCTTACGTGCCTACCATGCACAGTATGCTTCTTTAGGTGGCCCCAAACTAACTTAGTTTTTGCTCATCCTTTCTTGATTATAATTCTTTTTTTTTCTGCATTTTTTTATTGGCATGTTAATAGTTGTACATAATGGTGTGATTTGTTGTCACATATTTGTACATGCACACAGTAGATTATAGTTCTTAAAAAGCTAAACAATAGGCTAGGATGAAACATCCTTAAATAAAAGGGAACTGGCCAGAAAAACCCAAACTCTATTCCAGTTGCCCTAGAACGACAATATGTTCTTCAAAACGTTAGCCCAAAATGTCATATATCTCGCAGCATATCAAACTCAGCATGGGCCACTTTCGAGCATCCTTCATCTACCACTCAAGGAAGACATGCACAATTGAGAATACATCCATGTGGGTGGCTTCCTGCACCTCGTAGACTGGCTTATAATAAATCTTAGGCTTCTATTATTCCTTGCTGTCTACCTATGAGTAATTAATTTGCTTCATGCAACAAGTTGCATAAGAGTCAGTTTTGTTTCACTGGTCTCAGAAAAGTTAGTAACCAGTGCAAAGTGATCTGCTTTATACCATGTGTTAACAGTTAGTTAGCTGCTGAATCCACAATACTAAGTAAAACAAAATCCTTGTCTGAGTGGAGCCCACATATGAGTTGTTACCAATACTCACGTTGAGTCCAGGAGATGCAACAGGATGAGAAAGCTCTACTGCTGCCCCTTTACCTTTCCATGGCTTTCTCCCTTCAACATCAGACAAACTTAAGTGTCTGTCGAACTACCCAAACCTTTGAGCTCCAAGACCTAGGAGCCAGCTGCCTCTACAACCTCTGCACTTGAGGATGGACCCTGCAGTTGAAACTATTCAATGCACCAGAGAGAGCAACTACCAAACACACAGTAGACTCATACTAAATCTCATTTTAAGCCCCCAGAATGTCTGAGCAGGAAAGACTTCCAGGAAGCAGTACATCCGAGGAATATGTCCTGAGCTGCGTTTGTTGGGGACACTGTGTCAACACTGATAGCATGCTTATTCCACTTATTTTTTTTTTTGGAGGACAACTGAGGAATATTAGGGACTATGGAGTTAAGTCTCTCTCTGGTGATGAAGGCTTAGTAGTAGAATTGACAGCTAGAACTGGACATCCAGTAGAATTGGACATTGCAGCTAAAGATATTCCTAAGATTTGAAAATAGGGAATGACTCTATATGCTGAGAAAAAAACAGGAAGGGGTATCCCTGGGGACTACCAAATGACAGATTAGAGGCACAGGGGGAGAAGGGAAGCCATTTGTCAGAGCAGTCCTGTCTTTTCAGCACCTGCTGCATTGATGAACTGTGGATCTCAATTCATATCAATAAATTTCTTAGTTCCTGGTGATATGTCTAAGATGCTTCCTACAGACACTGAATCAATGTGCTGGGGTCAAACTATCTTTATTACAGACCCTTGTCCCATCTCTGCTCCAAGCTAGATTTGCTTTAGAAATAAATCATGAGTAAGTCACAAAGCACTTACCAGTGTCACATTTACCTCTTCCTAGGGGGTTATCCTGCAGAGAAAAGTGACTATGAGGTCTTTCTACACCTATTGACTGCTAGCTCTGGGAGGGAACTTCAGAGATAATTCTGTTGAATTATTCAATGTTACTGAAAAACTAAGCTCCAAAGACTTGGGGTAGCTTCCCCCATGTTCAGCACATTTATAACAAAGTAAGACCTGAGCCATGTCCCCAGTAGCCAACTCACCTCCACCTGTCTTTGGTTTTCCTTCCATAATATGATGGCTTCAGACAGGACAGGTGAGGTCATTTGTACCATGGATAATTAGCTTAGGAATCACAGTGACTACAACCAGAGGTATCCAGTGAGATGACAGGTTCAAAGAATCCATGAATCATATAGACCTAATTTAATCTGTAAAACAACATCTAAATCCTTCTATATTGCTGGTGTAAAACTCCCACTCTTTCCCAGACCTGCCCCACTAAAGAGAGAGACCAAAATTTGCTCTGCTTCCTATGAGAGTTAAACCCTTTTACTCATGGCTATTCATGTTTTGTTAAAACTATCTCAGTGGGTGGATAGGGTCCGGGTATTCCCCAGTCACTAGGAGTTGGATATTCTACAGAGTGTACTCTTTATTGAGTCTTCATTTCCCCTTGGCAAAATGCCAGTCATAATATTTGTTGTAAGAATTACTGGGGTTCTATTCAGCTGCATTCTGTTCTATGAAACTTTATTAACAGCTTTATTTCTGTTAATTCTGTCTTTTCTGAAATGTTCATCATAACTAGCAATTAGAGAAATGAAAATCAAAACCACTCTGAGATTTCATCTCACTCCAGTCAGAATGGCAGCTATTATGCATACAAACAACAATAAGTGTTGGCGAGGATGGCGGGGAAAAGGCACACTCATACACTGCTGGTGGGACTGCAAATTGGTACAGCCAATATGGAAAGCAGTATGGAGATTCCTTGGTAAACTGGGAATGGAACCACCATTTGACCCAGCTATCCCTCTCCTCAGAATATACCCAAAGCACTTAAAAACAGCATAGTACAGGGACACAGCCACAACAATGTTTATAGCAACACAATTCATAATAGCTAAACTGTCGAACCAACCCAGATGCCCTTCAATAGATGAATGGATTAAAAAAAAAAGATGTGGCATATATACACAATGGAATATTACTTAGCAATAAAAGAGAATAAGATCATAGCATTTGCAGGTAAATAAATAGAGTAGAGAAGATAATGCGAAGTGAAGTTAGCCAACCCCCCCCCAAAAAAAATGCCGAATGTTTTCTTTGATATAAGGAGGCTGATTCATAGTGGAATAGGGAGCTAGAGTATGGGAGGAATAGACAAACTCTAGATAGGGCAGAGGGATTGGAGGGAAAAGGAGTGGGCAAGGGGTTATTAACAATGGTGGAATGTGATGATCTTTATTATCCAAAGTGCAGGTATGAAGACACGAATTAGTGTGAATATACTGTGTATACAACCAGAGATATGAAAACCTGTGCTCTATATGTGTAATAAGAATTGTAATGTATTCTATTGTCATATATAAATAAATAAATAATGAATAAATAAATAAATAATTCTGTCTTTTCTGATGCAACGAATCCCTGTTAAATAAGCACACTTACTGAGGGCAGGTCTGTGATTACACACCTTTCTCCATATTATTTGCCTTTGTGACCCTGCCTTCTTGAAGCCTTCTATTATTCCTGCACTGACCACTTGCTGGACTAGATAAGCAATTATCTGAGTTCTCATAGGCTATCTAGATTTTGTAGACAACAATGTCCCTTCCCTTAGAGATTTCTTATGGTCAAAAAGTATTAAACTACTAAAATAATTCATCACTTGAATAAATTCAGATTACTATGTAGCAGCATCTTTCTAAATGCTAAGAAACATATTTTAATATTATAAGTGATTGCACATCTGCCATAGTCATTAATATTTTGGATATTTTAGGGGCTAGCCTGGAATTTTTCATTTGCAATAAAAAATGATTAAATTGACCTGCCTTACAAGAAACGTTGAAGTCTGGTACTAATGATTGCAAAGTCACCTTAAATAATGAATAACTCAAAGAATGTTAATTAACAAGGGGCAAAATATGCTAGGTAGGTGATATGTTCAACATTGGAAATATATAATACCATTCTTAATCCTAGAAATGAACAAAGTTCATGATTTTCAAGGACAAGGTGATTTCAGATGAGCACACAAATTCAAACAAACTGAATTGTAATTAAGAAGAAAAATGCCTGTTGTGATCATTAGCACTATTGCAACTGTAAAGATAAATGAGAAGCTTCACATTTTATTCTTTGAAATTAAATCAAGCTCTAATCCAAACTAATTTGCATTAACAAAGTTAAGTTGCCAAAGATTCAATAAGAGGATACCATTCCCACCCCTACTGATCCACATTTTGTAAGATCTAATTTTTAACTCCTCAAAAAGATATTCAAATAAAACTGGACAGTATTATTATTTAGTTAATTTTAATTAATACTGACATATCATTTTTTAGTTTATACATAATGAGTCATATTTGCTTAAAGCAAAAAGAGTTATTAGAGGAGTCAAGGGCACTTTCTTATTTCTTGGTATATCTATTACTGAATGAAAAATCAAGTCAGTCTTTCAAAATTCAGAAAGTGTTTGAGGTAATTCTGTCATAATGGAACTCATATTTCTTTCAGGACAGGAAGAAATTTCTTCAAGATGGTTGAGGAATTAGTCACAAGATACTGATTCCACCCCTCACTCCCAGCATTTTCAAGGAGATAGGAATGAAAAGAAATAAAGGTAATGACACTTCTTGGGAGCCTCCCAAACCTGTATTACTTTGCCCATTTTCTATACTGGCGAGATCTAAATAATTCTACAAATAAAACCTATTTTCAGTTGACTGTCTATAAGATATTTGATTTCATGAGTAACACCAACCTCCGCAAAGAATTTAGACAAAGGAGTTATATTCGTTTCAATTTTCCAAATCAAATCCAGGCACTATAAGCCCCAAAGAAAATTCTCACTCAAGGACTCAGGACGCCCTCCTTCCATGGACTCCCTGAGAAACAACCCTAATAGAAGCAGCAATTGCTCAAATTTAATTCAAAACTAATGAAAGCGCCTACTTATGTAAAAATGCTGCTTTCTAAATGATTTTTGAGAAACAATATTGTCTCTGACATATTCATTTAGGGAGTACACTGACTTGGCAGAAACTCAATCCACCTACTGCTAAAATAAATAGGCCTCTTCTACAGACTGAAGGAGTCAACTGGGTGAAAGGGAAAGATAAATAATATTACAATTTTAACCATAAAGCTATTTTCCTTCACAAAGCTTCATGCATTATTTCAGTTGCCTTTTGCCACAGGGATTTGCAAATACTGTATCATTCTTTTAACTTAGTGGATAAAATAAAAGCCAATCTGTCTTCTAGCACTTACAGTCAGCTTAAAGAATTAAATCTCAACTCATCCTATTACACTTAATAAAACTTAATTTTAGCCATATTGTGACTCTCTTGGCAAAGTACTGCACAGTACAATTTGGCAGGATGCGTGTGTGCACAGCAGATTTAATACCTAAAAATAATTCCTGCAATTAGAAATAATTATGTGAAATTTGGACACATTTCAAAAAGTTTCTAAATTTCATTCATATCATATAGCCAATTAGAAAATGCCTATTGACTAGTGAATTCCCTGCGCTACCAAGTAACAACATTATAGGCAAAGATGGAAAAACAATGTTTACAATTTTTAAAAAAGTCCAAATAAATGAAATACGCATGCAATTTTACAAAGCAATTAGACTCAACAGGCAACCATTAGATAATTAAATAAGAAATATTATAACATTAAGTCGTGTATTTATCTATTTCTATTAGAGATTCTCCCTTCTGGTTCTCTTTTGAAAAGTTCCTCTGGATTGCTTCATGGACCTTCAGCTAAGGGCTAAAAGGAGGATAAGGAGAGGATGGGAAGAATAAGAGCTGACCTAAATGGCATCTTTTACACTTGACAAAGTTAAAAATACCATTATTGATGAGAGTGAAGGGAAGGGAGGTAAGTGAGAGATGGGGAAGTGGTCAGGGCAAAGAGAAAAGGTGGAAAGACAGAAAAGCAGGTAAAAGAACAGAGTTATCTTCAGAGACATCAATGGCAGAAATATGTAATGTCAGGGAAGTGTAGCTTTTAAAGTGTTTTAGACCAAGATTCCTTTTTACTTTGAAAGCTGGAATTCATTTTCCACAGGAACAATGACAAGAGCTAAATGAGAGCCAGTCTTCCCAGGAATGAACAAAATACCTATTTAACTGATTAATGTTAACAATAACAGCTAATAAACACTGACAATGCACTGGGTGCTAGGCACGGTGCTATGTACTTAAATTCAATTTCTCATTTAATCGTCACAGATACTCTAAGGTAACTACAATTATCATTTCATTTTAGAGGCAATGACCGAGAATAAATTATTTGTCAAAAATGACAAGGACAATAAGTGACAAACACAGTTCCAGGGCTCTTAATAACCTATATCCTTTAGTATTATACTATACAATGGCTTTGTATTTGCAATAAAGATCATGATAGAAAAAACACCTGTTATAGCAATAATTAGGAAAAAATAAACATTGTATCTACTTCTAATTTGTGTGTATGTGCGTGTGTGTGTATTATCAGGGATTAAATCCAGAGCACTCTGCCATTGAGTTATATCCCAACTCTTTTTTATTTTTAATTTTGAGACAGACTCTGCTAAGTTCCCCAGGCTGACCTCAAACTCATGATCCTTCTGCCTGAGACTACTGAGTATTTGGGATTACAGGCATGTAAAACCTCACCCCACTCCAAAAAATTTTTGAAATGTGGTAAAACAAACGTTGAAAAATATCAATAGTAAATGCCAAATCTCAGGAGTATGTTGTTAAAGGAAGATGAGGATCTAGATGGATATTTTTGTTGTGATTCTGAAAGTTACTTACGGTTTTTCCTAATGATTTAGGAAAGAGTAGAGGTAACTGGCTTATAACTATTCTTCTTATTTTAAATGGGAAATAAGATTGATCAAATCATATTATGTGCATGTACAGATATGTCATAATAAATCCCACTTTTATGTACAGTTATACTGTACCAATAAACAATGAAATATTTTTAAGAATTAAATAAAATTTAGTTTTAGGACAATTCCTAATGATAAAAATCCATTACAAGCCTCTCCCTTTACACTAAAGTCTCAATGAAAGTGCCAATTACCAAACAAACTAATTAAGGCAGCACTGAAGCTAGGGAAGGGGTGGTACCTGGTTTCAAAACTCACCTTTCACCAGACACAGATCTTATCGCTTGCATAAATTTTTTCCCATCATCAACTGAGAATGGACAGAGGTGACAGTAATATGTCCCTAAGACCAATAGGCAGAAACTGCAATGAACAATGGATAGTTTTTAAAAAATACAAAAAAAAAAAAAAACATGGTTTAGGTAAGATTCTGTGTGGAGGGAAAAGCCACAGGAAGATCATGTTATCAAAGAGGTGAGGGAAGCAAAAGGTCCCCAGATTTCAGACTGAATATGAGATGCCCTGTAACCCACTGAGGGAAAACTAACCAAGAGAGACCTTCACCTGTGTTGGTTTAGAAAACTGGTATCAAAACCTGGGAATACTTGAATGGGAATGTTTACTAATAGAACCAAGAAGGGGAAATCCACATTCTTGAACAACACTGTCCCCCAAGAACACCACCACAAATCCTAAAGCTTAAAGTTCTTCCTAAGGGGTGGCAGGGGGCTGGAGGCTGGGTAGGAAAGATATGCAATGATTACTTTAAAAGTCCAGAAAGAACTGAGTCTCTACAGTAAATATGTACACAAACCTTTTTTTAAAAGAGGGGAAACAGAAAACCTCACTGTACCTGATGTTCTTGTTGGTATGTGTTACTTTAAATTTGCAAATCAATTTGGACTGAACAAGTTAATTCAACTTCAAAGGAAGGCTCATGGGATTCACCAGTAGGGACAGGAACAAGGGCTTTCTTCAACAATTTTCAAAATGAAGAATAATTTATTCTTTAGAATGAGGAACTACATAATAAATTTTTATCAGAAAAGGTGTAGTTTTTAGAAAAATTACAAACCAAAGCCCCTGCTTTGCAAAAATAGATGAAAGCTACTTCCTCTGGGCCCATTCATTTATTGTAAGCCTTCCTTTATAGCTCTTCAGTATGTCAAGGCCAATACTGGCAACTCTCAACCTATCTACAACAATGTAACCTAATATGGAACCAAGAGAGAATGGTGGATCAGAATAAGGCAGAGTACAAGAATTCATAGTTTTTCAAAATATTTATGATTAGCAAGTTGGAGAGTCAATCCTCTGAATAATTTATAATGTATAATTTTAAAAGGCCAATTGGCAAAATACTTTAATTAAAAACCCATTATACACAGAATCTGCTACTACCTGTGTGAACCCAACAAATCTCTGAGCAACAGAGCTTCAATAAAATAAATAGATTAGATTATACAGTGCTTCTTACCTTTGTTTCATTATCTAGTCCCAAAGGAGCCTTTATAAACATTTTTCCATAATAATCTCTCCCTGCCTCCTGACATGTTTATAATACAGATATACTCTATATCTGCATATTAAAAAGCATACTTATGCTTTAAATATAAAAGGTGTAAGATTTTTATTTCACCTTAAGAATCAATTTTTGTCTCTTTGGGGATATCTTTCCCCCACTGATAAAGAATGGGCTGAAACACATATAGAATGCTTTATATGCTAAGCAATTTACAAATAGAATCTGATTTAGTTAATAAAACAATTCTATGAGAAGAGTTCAACTAGTATCTCCAGTTTCCAATAAAAAAACTAAAGTTTAAAAATTCTATTCAAATTTCTATAATTTGTAAATGGCAGAGGCAAGACTCCAACCCAGAGAGAGTAAGGCCAGTTTCTCTCTTTATCTCCTTATCCTTCAAGCTAAGGATGGGAAGCTCTGGGATTTCATTGCCATAAGAATAGGCTGAAAGCATCCTTTTAATTTGACTATGGTGCTTCTCAATAGCTGTGTTTTGCTTGAAGTTAGAATCTATGTACTGATATTTTCACTGTAATGAGCAGCAGACAGAACATTAACCTGTAAAATATGGTATTTTCTGGTAGAATTCTGATGCACATGGAGAATAAGGCTAATAAACAACTATTAGGCTGCAGAATTTTATGGAATTTTTTAGCTTAAGTAGCTGTCATGTTACAAAAAGCTATCTTGCAAAGTTGCAGACTCTAACTTTGTATATATCAAAGCAAAAATGATTTAAATTTTAAAATGTTGTAAGTGCCTCTTAAAATCTTAATTTTGGAGAGAAAGCATAAAAATAATGAAACAATAATAATTATTTTATTTCAAACTGCACTTAGATAATTTTATATTAAAGCATCATGAATGTATTTATAAGTTCTCAAATTCAAGTAAGCATTAATTCTGCCAGTGTTATTTACCCTTTTTTAAAAGGGCAGGTGAATTGAACTTTTCAAGGTAATGCAGACCTTTTATAACATAAAAAGTAATACAGCTGCAGCTACCATTTTACTATTTTTTTTTTAATTGTGGTACTCTCAACAACTATTTTTTTGTTCAAACAAATGTAGCTCAAAAATTAGATATGCTTATTATACCTCATAATTGGAATGGGGGGACCCTGAATAGAACAGTAGTCTTGTATCAGATAATTTTCAGGCCTTTGGAAGATCAAGATCTCTACAATAAAGAACTCTACTCGCATGAAAGTCAGGGAGATTTCTGGGTCTCCCTGTGAGGGATACAGATGATGAAGCACCTCATCTGGGAGCCATCAGCATTACCTGTCCAAAATCATCTTGCCTCCAATCCAGTCCTGCAGAATCCAAACACAACATGGACTCCTATTGAACCATTTATGCTGTTTAGTAACGTCTATCTTGAAAATAAGACAAAACCACATCCTGTCAGCCAACATGCAAGAGCCAATCTTGGCTTCTTAACATCATCAAGTAATCATATCAGTCACTTTCATCTAGATTGTTTTATCTATAATACTAAATAACCTGACATCTACTGCTATATTTTTCAAGGAAAAGGATGTTGTTAAAGCTTATCTGATTGACATTTGCTTGGCACAAGAAGCTTTATGTCTCAAAGAGTAACAATCAGAACCTAAAGAAAGTGGTAGCCTCCCTGGAACATCTTTCCCCATAGGAATGTGCTTCCTTTTAGAATCTAAGAATGAAAAAGATCATCATTCCATCTTATGAAATATCCTATTGTTATAGCTGAGAAACTCAAGGCATTGAGTGGTCATACGACTTATCTGGGATCAACAGCTAGTGTAAGAAATAGTCTCAACCTCCCTATCCAGATGCTTATTAGTTCATACATTCATACTGCCTTTTGTTCAAAACATATTAAAATTGAAATGTTAATTTATCCTAGAGTACCCCAATTCAGCCTATACTTCACATACACTCAGGACATAATTTATCTTGCAGATAATGATGTTCTCCATGAAACAGCACTTCTTCCCTTTCCAATTAGGGTGCAAAAACTGTTTTTAGGACTAGTTCATTTATTTCTACCAGAGAATCATTATTAGCATGTTTTCAGCTAGTCAAGTGCCTATGACCAAGAAAAAAATTACTTGCTTTTTTTAAAGTAAGCAGTTTAAAATAAACATTATATCTACGGTGAAAGGCTGTGTACACTATGTAGATAGTTAGACAGTAACATGTACATTGAATCAGATCCCCCTATAACACAGGAACTCTCTCTTGCTCACCTTGTGGAATCCAGCTCGTTCCAATTCTGACAAGCAGATAGTCAGCGCTCAAAAAATAATGAATTTAATATGGTCATCTGAATTCATAATCCTAATTCAGATAGCTAAAACAAAATGGAGGGGGAAGGGAAATGTGATAGCAAAGATGTGATGCACAACTGAAAGAATATGAAAATGGCTGAAAATCCACACAGACAGAGTACCACTCATGGTGGTACAGGTTGGGCCTGCAAAACTTCACCAAGCCACAGGGACAATCAAAGGTTGAAATCCAGCCCACTCTCTTCTTGCCAAGCTGTGATGTCTAGTTTGTGTCCAGAAAGGCATCTCATTCTAATGCTTCCACCAAGAGGGAAAACTTTTTCTAATTCAACTGGAGACTCATGTATGCTGCCACAGGCCATGTCCATTGTAGGGTCAGATTGGTTTAAAAGTACCATCTGGAAATTAGAAGGCACCCATATAGGCATGCATTTCTGAGTTCAGACTTGTTTTAAAATTAATCTAGAACTTTGAAAAGTATAATTATCTTACTATATATGAATATATCAGAGAGATGTAACACCACCAAATCAGATGACTAGGCAAATATATATATATATATATATCCCTGGTGGGTTAGAGAGAGGCTGCATTCTGTGTCGCTCCGTGACCTGAAATTCAAACAATAGGAATTCTGTTTCTCTGCAAGTTATTAGAGGACCCCACACAGTTGCTCCCGGTCAGCTGTTCATTTGCGCAGGACCCTGGGCTGTGCCTGAGCAGGACCCCCAGCATCAGTGTTTGCGCAGGATCCCGGGCCACATACTCATGCAGGAATCATGATTCCATTTTATGAAATATCCTACTGTTAGAGCCACCACTCCCATACAGGACACCCGGTCACTGCTCATACACAGGATCTCCAGCCACCACTCCCATGTTGACCCCCATCTACCAACATGGGACTCCCTCGGCTGCCTCCATCTTGGGACACTGCAATCACTGCCACAGTCCCCTATACACGGTCGCCTGTACCTGGGGACACAGGATAGGGTCTGGAGACAGTCACCAGCCACAACACTGCATACCACAGAGCTGCATCTCTGAACATGCCACCCAATGCCACCACCTGGCCTGACCTGACCGGACAACCCATCTCTGAAAGCAGCCACCTCCATCTTGGGACACCTTTGTTGCCATCTTTAGCTGGGCAACTCCCACCTTTGGACACCAGCTGTGGTCTAGAAGCAGTATCAAGGTACATATAGTCTCCAACTCCATCCTCTCCCCCTGGCAACCACTAACCCAGCCCAGTGCTTGCGGCTATGCAGCCGGTCCTGAACTACCCAATACAAAACAGCTCTCCATGACAGGTGCACCGCAGCCCCCAGAGCACTGGAGAGAGAGGTTCCTGATTGGGAAGTAGAAAGGGAAGGGGTGAGTGAGATACAATTTAGAGACTAAATTAGAGATCATGAATTGTGAGGTCTACAGGTGATATAAGGAGATAAGACCAGGTGCCAACATCCATAAGTGGGCCCCAAAGGAGATCCTTGGACCAACACTCTGACCCTAAAAACCTTCATCATCCTGAGGGTGGAGATACCAGCAAACAACAGATAAGCCCACCTATTGGATGAGAAGGGAAGCAGGAAAGGTACTGAACTCCAATAAAAACAATCCTTATATTTTCCTTCAAATATTTTTTTCTCTCCTCCTGTCCTCGCATCCCCAGTACTTGTGAAACCAAGTACATTTCCTGGATTAGGCTACTGAGGACTGGGATGTCTGAATAGTACATTACAGTTGTGTTGTATATGCTTTTATCTCCTATTTGTACATTACTTATTTTTCTTAATTTTTATGTTTTTTTATGCTCTCTCTATTGTATTCCAACTTACTTGTCTCCCCCAAATCACTTTCTTTTCTCCTGCTACTAGCCAACTTCTTTAGATTCCTCATTCACACCTCCTAAGATCTAATAACTCTATATCCTCATCTTCTACATCCTTAACATACCATCCTACACCCCATCCCTGGTTCTGTTTGTCCACCATCAGAAACTGTGGACCCTTTTAGAAACCTATTGTTTATATAGGAGATAATAACTGAACTTACCATTTCTGTATATTGTGACAAAACGGTAAATGTCTTAATAGCAGCTATTTGGTTTAAGGCTGTATATTGTTTGTGTTAGGATCTGTTAATATTGATTTCCCCCTTAAAGAGGAGGCATTGAAACCCTGCAGGAATACTATAAGCTTATACAGTAAAAACTGTAACACCGCGTATCTGCAGTGCTAGAAGGGAAGACACATGAACAACATGAAAAAACAAGAAAAGAAAGTGCCCCGGACAAACCAAAATACTGCATTATTAGAATCCATGGCCAGCACAGCTGAAGAAATGACAGAGAAGGAGTTCAGGATATACATAATTAAAATGTTCTGTGAATTAAAGAATGATATAAGACAGCAAATAGAGGCAACAAAAGATCATTTTGATAAAGAGCTACATAAGCAAATACAGGAACCAAATATTACTTCAATATGAATATAGTAGCTCTGAAAAAAAAAACAGAATTCCTTGAAATGAAGGAAACAATAAAACAAATCAAAAACTAAATAGAAAGCATCACCAATGGATTAGATCACTTGGAAGACAGGACCTCAAACAAGGAAGACAAAAGATATAATATTGAAAATAAATTGACCACACAGTGAAGATGGTAAGAAACCATGAGCAAAATATTCAAGAATTATGGGATAACATAAAAAGATCGAATTTAAGAATTATTGAGATAGAGGAAGGCATAGAGTTACAAACCAAAGGAATGAAAAATCTATGCAATGAAATAATATCAGAAATTTTACAAACATGAAGAATCAATTGAAAAATCAAATATAAGAGGCTTACAGGACATCAAATGTACAAAATCACAACAGATCTACGCCAAGGCATGTTATAATGAAAATGCCAGGCATACAGAATAAGGAGAGAATTTTAAAAGCCACAAGAGAAAGAAATCAGATTACATATAGTGGGAAAGAAATAAGGATCTCTGCAGATTTCTCAACCCAGACAGTGAAAGCTGTAATAATGTATACCAAGCTATGAAAGTAAAATGGATGCCAACCAAGAATCTTATATCCAACAAAATTAACCTTTAGATTTAATAATGAAATAAAAACCTTCATTATAAACAAAAGTTAAAAGAATTTGCAACTAACCTGCTCTACAGAACATCCTGAGCAAAATATTCCATGAGGAGGAAATGAAAAACAACAATGAAAATCAGCAAATGGAGGTATTATAGTAAAGGAAAAACTAATCAAAGGAAAAACCAAGTGAAATTAAATACCAAAAATAATCAAAAATGACTGGGAATACAAATCATGTCTTAATAATTCCCCTACATGTTAATGGCCTAAACTCATCAATCAAAAGAAATAAATAGACTGGCAGATTGGATCTTTAAAAAAGACCCAACAATATGCTTCCTTCAAGAGACTCATCTCATAGGAAAAGTCATCTACAGACTGAAGGTGAAAGGTTGGGAGAAAACACACCACTTATGTGGATTGTGGAAATAAGCAGGGGGTTTCCAATTTCATATCAAATAAAGTGGACTTCAAGTCAAAGTTAATCAAAAGGTATAAAGAAAGACATTACACACTGCTTAAGGGAACCATACATCAATAAGACATAAAAATTATAAATAAATATGCCCCCCAAAAGGAGCATCTACATTCATCAAACAAACTCTTCTCAATTTCAAGGGTCAAATAGACCACAACACAATAATACTGGGTGACTTCTACCAATGAATAGATCTTCCAAACAAAGAAAATACAGAACTCAATCATACAATCAATAACAGACTTAACAGACATATGTAGAATATTTCATCCATCAATGAGAAAATACACATCCTTCTGAGAAGCACATGGATTCTTCTCTAAAATACATCATATATTATGTCACAAAGCAACTCTTAGCAAATACTAAAAAGTAGAGATAATACCCTGCATTCTATCAGATCATAGTGAAATGAAATTAGAAATCAATGATAAAATAAAAAGTAGAAGCTACTCCAACACGTGGAGACTAATTTGCTATTGAATGAATAATGAATTGCAGAAAACATCAAAGAGGACATTTAAAAATTCTTAGAAGTAAATGAGAACACTGATAGAATATATCAAAATCTCTGGGACACTATGAAGGCAGTGCTAAGAAGACCATTCATTGCATACTCCAATAAAATAGAAAATATCGACAACATTGACAAATTTCTAGAATCCTGTGATTTACCAAAACTAAATCAGGACAATATACACAAGTTAAACTGATAAATTTCAAGCAATGAAAGAGAAGATGCCATCAGAAGTCTACCAACCAAGAAATGCCCAGAACCAAATGGATAAATAGCTGAGTTCTACAAGACCTTCAAAGAAGAACTAATACCAATATTCCTCAAATTAGTCCATGAAATAGAAAAACAGGGAACACTTCTAAACTCATTCTATGAGGCCAATATCACTCTGATTCCAAAACCAGACAAAGACACATCAAAGTAAGAAAACTTCAGAGCAATATCTCTAATAAACATAGATGCAAAAATTTTCAATAAAATTCTGGTAAATCAAATATCAACACATATTAAAATGATAGTGAACCACAATCAAGTGTAGTTCATCCCAGTGATTCAATGTTGGTTCAACATATGGGAATAAATGTAATTCATAACATCAGTAAACCTAAAGATAAGAATCACATGATTATCTCGATAGATACAGAAAAAGCATTCAACAAAATATAGCACCCCTTCATATTCAAAACATCAGAAAAACTAGGAATAATAGGAATATATCTCAACATTATAAAAGCTATCTATGCTAAGCCCAAGACCCACATAATTCTAAATGGAGAAAAATTGAAAACATTACCTCTAAAAACTGGAACAAGACAGCGATACCCTCTTTTACCACTTCTATTTAACATAGTTCTGAAACTCTAGCCAGAGCAATTAGACAGATGTAAGGAATTAAAGGGATATGGATGGGAAAAGAAGAAATCAAACTATCATGATTCTATAATTAAAGGATCAAAAAAATTCCACCAGAAAACTTCTATAACTAATAAATAAATTCAGCAAAGTAGCAGTATATAAAATCAACACCATATATCAAAGGCATTTCTGTACAGCAGTGACAAATCCTCTAAAAGGGAAACTAGGAAAACTACCTCATTTATCATAGATTCAAAATGAAATAAATAAACAAAACAACTTGAAAGACCTCTACAATGAAAAGTACAGAATGCTAAATAAAGAAATTAAAGAAAATATTAGAAGATGAAAAGATCTCCTTAGTTCTTGGATAGACAGAATTAATATTGTCAAAATGACCATACGAACCAAAAGCACTATACAGATTCAATGCAATTCCAATCAAAATCCCAATGACATTCCTCAGAGAAATAGAAAAAGCAATCATGAAATTCATTTGGAAAAATAAGAGACCCAGAATAGTCAAAGCAATCTTTAGCAAAATGAGTGAAGCAGGTGGCATAATAATACCAGACCTTAAACTATGCTACAGAGCAATAGTAACAAAAACAGGATGGTATTGGCACCAAAGTAGACTTGTAGACCAATAGTACAGAATAGAGGACACAGAGAAGAACCCGCATAAACAGTTACCTCATATTAGACAAAGGCTCCACAAACACACATTGGAGAAAATATAGCCTCTTCAACAAATGTGCTGGGAAAACTGGAAATCCATTTGCATCCAAATGAAACTACGCCCCTATTTCTCACCCTGCACAAAACTCAATTCAAAGTGGATCAAGGACCTAGGAATTAGACCAGACACCCTGTGCCTAACAGAAGAAAAAGTAGGCCCAGATCTTCATCATGTCAGATTAGGCCTCAACTTCCTTAACAAGACTCCTATAGCACAAGAAACAAAATCAAGAATCAATAAGTGGGATGGATTCAGACTGAAAAGCTTCTTCTCAGCAAAAGAAATAATAAGTGAGGTGAAGAGAGAGTTTACAGAATGGGAGTAAATATTTACCACACACACATCAGACAGGGCACTGATCTCTAGGACATATAAAGAAGTCAAAAAAGTTAACACAAAAAAATACAAATAACCTAATCAATAAATGGGCTAAAGAACTGAACAGACACTTCTCAGAAGATGATATACAATCAATTAACAAATATATGAAAAAAATATTCAACATCTCTAGCAATTAGAGAAATGAAAATAAAAACTACTCGAAGATTTCATCCCACTCTAGGCAGAATGGCAGCTATTTAGAATACAAACAACAATAAGTGTTGGTGAGGATGTGGGGGAAAAGGAAGACTTATACATTGCTTGTAGAACTGCAAATTAGTGCAACCAATTGGGAAAGCAGTATGGAGAGTCCTTGGAAAATTGGGAATGGAACCACCATTTGATCCAGCTATCCCACTCCTCAGTTTATACCCAAAGGACAACATACTACAGTGATGCCGCCACATCAATGCTTATAGCAGTACAATTCACAATAGCTAAATTGTGAAGCCAATCTAGATGCTTTTCAATAGATGAATGGATAAAGAAACCATGGTATATATACACAATGAAATATTATTCAGCATTAAAAGAGAATAAAATTATGGCATTTGCAGGTAAATGGATTGTTGGAGAATCCCAAAAAACCAAAGGCCAAATGTTTTCTCTGATATGTGGATGCTGATCCATAATGTGGGGGGTCATGGGAGAAAGGGAGGAACTTTGGATAGGGCAAAGGGGAAGGAGAGTAAGGGAGTAGAAAAGATGGTGGAATAAGATGGACGTCATTACCCTAAGTACATATATGAAGACATGAATAGCGTGACTCTACTTTGTGTATAACCAAAGATATGAAAAATTGTGCTCTATATATGTATTATGAGTTGAAATGCATTCTGCTTCATGTATAACAAATTAGATTAAATTAATAAATTTTTTAAAAATCCCACACCAATGAAAACACAGTAGATGGAAAATATAATCAATAACAGCATCTTAGAAATAAGATACTAATATAAAATGAAAAAAATGGCTAGAGGGACAAAGAGTGAGTTTAACAGAAGCATGGATTAAAGGTCAGAATGATAAATTTATTGGCTAATGATACAAAAGTCTAAAAACTTAAGTAGGAAAGTATTAAAGTACCCATATTGGGCCCTTTACTTTTTATAACCTCTTAGCAATAAACAGTATAATTATAAAAGGAAAGAATATGTTCATAAAAGAAAATATTCTGAAAGCAGAAAATACCTCCTTAATGCACTGTCAAATAAGATTCCTTAACACTGTCAAAAAAAAAACACAAACATGCCATCTGATATATAATTGGAATTAAAGTGGTGAGCTACAAATTTCCCCTTTCACACTTCTGCCTACTTCCTTGAGGCAAAGCATCTATTACTAATGACCTTCCATTTTCTAGGCACTGCTACAAAGTACCAAAGAAGAGACTGCATGAACATCTTAGTGCGCTTATAATATAGCTGGAAGAATTACATTTGCGTATGAAAACTGAGCTTTACTACAAAGCAGGTACAGGGTCAGACATCCATGTGCATATAGTACCAACTGCATATGAGATAGATGTTCAGAGAAGGAAAGATTGTCATGAGAAATTCTAATTGATTCTGAAATAACTGGGGCCTAACTGTGAAACTGATATTCAGTCCTGTCTTTTTTTTCCTGGTGGTTCATTTTTCAGGGTTCCAGGAATCCAGAATGTTCTCACTGCCTTTTGGCCAACTCTACATACCTTAGTAGTATATAAGACTGTTCACCCACCAAAAATGCAAGGATGGTTTCAATACTGGGATATATATTGGTGTAATTTACTGCATCTCTAGATGGAAGGAGCAAACTCAAAAACTCGTCTTTGTTAACTCCACAATAATTAATAATTAACCACCCAAATCTCCTAAAGAAATTTAAAAAACCACCATTACTTAATTAACACCATCTAACACATATCACAACCAAATCATACCTAGAAGTGAAAAAGTAAGTCAGAAACAAAGAAGGAATTCCATCTAACATGCTACAACCTAACACTACCAGATTTCCTACCCAAGGCAATAACACAAAAAAGACAAAAGTTATAAATATTAAATGATAAAAGATATATATTGATGCCTACATATGATTATTGTCTAGAAAATTCAGGAACATCAAATAAAAACTAAGAATTCATAAGATAATATAACAGGTAAGATTTTTGTCTTTAATTTCTCAGAGTCTTACAATATGGTCAGAGTACATGTCTTCTCCAAAACTCATATTGAAATTTTATGTCATTATGATAGCACTCAGAAGTGGAATCTTTAAGACGTGCTCATATTATGAGTGCCCCCCTTCTAGTGTATGGACTAATGCCATCATCCATGTATGGACTGTTGCAGCCAGGGATTGATTATGATTCTTCACCTCTTGCCCTTCTGCCATGTTACGACACAACAAGAA